>NC_063050.1:18427482-18722482 GCF_018812025.1 Megalobrama amblycephala
GACAACATGTTTCTGTACAAGTGTGTGAAATAGTGGGAGAAAGAGTAGTGCTTTCCGTAGATATTAAAAAGTAATTTTGTAGCAAAAATACTTGGAAATAATTTGTCATTTTTATCATTATTTATTTGCTTGGTCAGTGTCCTTGTGGGTTTCAGTTCTTTTGCTGTTGTAGGCTGCAATGCTGCATTCACATGGGGCATTGGCGTCAAAGTTTGACCGAGGGCGTGTCTGAAGCTTGGTGCTCAAGCGACCGTCATTGTGACAACAGGCAATCGAACACATTACTTTCCGGTGTCCTGAATGCAATTGGCTAAACTGTAAAAAATTATTTTCATGATTTGATATCACAACATTTTTTCTTTTGTCAAATCAACTTAGATAGTTAATGTGGTTCAAATAACATAATATTTTGAGTTTCTGTTGATTAAACCAATCGGCTTCATTGTATTAACTCAAATTTTTAAGTTCAATGAACTCCAAATTTTAAGGCAACCAGGTAACTTACTTTTTTAAGTTAAACCAACAATTCTTTTTTACAGTGTAGCATCTGCACTAGGGTATTTGCATAAGGTGATCTGATTGGCTGTGTTGGCACTTGAAGAGTTGAGATATTTTCAAATTTTCCTGCTAGCAATGGCAATGCAGCGGAACCCACAATTCAGTTCGGCAATGCGTGACGTCACCCATTCAAAGTAAATGAGAAGCATTAACGACAACGCCCCATGTGAATGCACCGTACGGACCTTTGAAATAACTGAAATCATTTGGCGAAGTGATATGGACATGTAATGCGGTCACAACTTGCCTGGAACTACTTTAGCTGTGCATTTCCCTCAAAATAATTGCACGCTTTAGAACGTTCGTCAACCAATCAGATACAAGCATTCAACGTGCAAGTGCAACAAAATGAACAAAAGCTGTGTAATTTATCTATATGTTTTATTAATTTATTTAACTCTAATAACCCTTCATGTTTACTATTTCATGTTCATGTGGCTATTTTTTAATGAGCATTGCTAATTGGCTGTTAACAGTTACATCCATGGAATTCTGGGAATGCCACAGAGATGCGACATCTTGCCTTGGCAAATGAAATAATGGTCAGAACCCCATGGTCATTATATCTTCTAGGCTGTCTCGTTCCTCAAATGAAGTAAAATCCAGATGATTAGCCTGGTTAGCGCTAAAAAGCCGTCACACCTTTGCCTGTTTTATTTCACTCTCTCAGCTCGTTAGCATCACTAAACAGTCACTTAACCTCAGAGGGAGCAGGAGAGGGCAACCCACCTCGCCTCTTTACAAGCCAGACCCAAACAATCCCCCGCCCCGGTCCTTCTCGTTAACAGAACCTCAGCATCAAATTAAATAAGAGGAAAAGTTAAAAGTCCCAAAGCTGCGGCACTGATGTGAAACAGCTCTCGTGTTCATGCGGAATACTAGCCTCCTTCCCTCTAGTCGAGAGGTTAATGTGGTGAACGAGTTCTGCCAATCCCAATATCCCTTTTTTTGGGTTGCCCACAACTGGAAACCACCATTAACCCCCCTTGAACATTTACACTATAATCGTCTAAAGGGAGCGACTTCGGTTTGTTTCAAATATACTGGCGATTTGTGTACAACATCAAGCCAACATCTGACATGAGTTTCATTAGACACATTTTAATTAAGTTATTACTACTAATAAAATTCTGACATCATGGCTACAGGCCAGCTTTACTCATAGCACGAAACGGCTAACCGAATTCTGCTTGTATCCGTTAGGACGGATGTATGAAACTGGGTGGCCGTTTCTCTTGCCTGCCTAATTTGCAGCCCTTGGGAGTACGCCAGTGTGGGAGATTTATTGGGAGCTTGTGTTATAATCTTCACCATATCCTTGAGCATTAGAGAGCTAGAGAACTTGAGAGGAAACATTTCAGCAGCTGTGTAATGACATATAAAAATGTAAAGCATTCTTCAGACAGCTCGCCCAGATGGGAGAGAAAAATGTAGGAAAAGTGACTACAAGGACATCATGGTAAATTAAATCCAGGCACACTTCTGAGTGCCATCATTAAATCTTTTAAAGATATTCAGTCACTATAGTAGTCACTTGCAGAACTTATATGGCTCATTCCCTAGTTTCCTTCATGTCATTTACATTTTCGTTCTTACCTTAAGTTCTGAAACACTATGTGTACTTTGTTTTTTTTTTTCCTTCTTCAACACTAAATGTGTCTGGGTATCAAAACTGCTCATATCCCACACACTACTTTGGCAAATGCACACACATCAGTCTGACTCTAGATGGCGCTATAATAAGCTGATTTATATTTTTGAGAACTAAATTAGATTTTTTTTTCCCTTTGACGTTGAGCTGGATCACATTCACATTTTTTACGCCATTTGAATTCTCTGGAAAAATTCTGTCATAACGAACTCTAACTCTTCTATCATCTAGACACAAACAGCTGACAAAATTGTTTTCATTTGTCAGTGCATTTTCCAAATAAACTTAACTAAACTAAAATATTTAGGTGTGACGAAGCCCAATGTCCAAAGTTAATGAAACGTTGACAACAGCTTGTTGAGGATGCATGCCTAGTTTTGTTAAATTTCGCCCAAAGAAAGAATACAAAAACACCACCAATTGATTGAGGAACTTGAAATTAGCATGCATCTTCTTTGGTGCAACATATCATAACATGCATCATATGCTAATATATCAAAGTACCAATAAGAAAAATCAACAAAAATGTCCACCAACAACCATACCAATGGCTGATCGTCATGTAACTGTACAAAAACAGGATGTCTATTTAAATTTCCAATATAAGAGGGCATTAGATTTGGACTAAAGATTAGATTTGGTATCACTTTAGAATACTGTTCTGTCATCAATGAATAACTACACAGGAACAAAAGAGTAATGCACTATTAACTAACAAGAAACACTGATTAATGAATTAGTAAGTAATGGCGCTCAGTTGAATGAGGTAGTTCACTATTCATTAGCTAATCAATAACTACTATCTTTTTCATACCTCACTACTAAGAACTATACAGGTTCATAATTAATGTGAATAATGCAGAATGTATAATTAATTTGAAAATAAAGATCATGGTGTAACCCACTAATGACTCAAGTATTACTAAATCCTTCAGAAGGAATTACTAATTATTTGGATCAGTATCCTAAAGTGAAAAGCATGATGACTCATAATGACTGAAATTGTTTTAAGATTTTGAGGTTTTTGTAAGGTTTTGGATGGTAATGACTGTTACTAAAGTGTTACCAATTCCATCAGAAGAAATTACTATCCAAAACCTTACAAAAACATACAAAAACCTTAAAAGTTTACAATGACTTAAGTCATACTAGGGAGTTATCATGCTTTTCAATTTAGAACACTGATCCAAATAATTAGTAATTCCTTCTGAAGGATTTGGTAATACTTCAGTCAGTACTAGTGGGTTACTATGAACTTCACTTTAGAATTAATTATACATTATGCATTATTCACATTAATTATGAACCTGTATATAGTAGTTCTTAGTAGTTCTCTGGGAGGTATGAAAAATAGTAGTTATTGATTAGCTAATAGTAAACTACCACATTCAACTGAGAGCTATTACTTACTAATTCATTAATCAGAGTTTCTTGTTAGTTAACAGTAGCAAAGTCCCTTTAAGACAAGTCATTTCACTCGGCGGCCATCTTTGAAATGCCTCTTGGGCATGCAAGTGCAGCTCCTATCTCTTTGAATGGGGAAACATCAAATAATCCAAAGCTGTTTGCCAAGCTTTCGATTAAATTTCATATTTGAAATCACCAATGAAATCTGACAACAACTGTCTCATAAATTTTGTTTCTAAATGCTCAAATCATGACAAAAAAAAATATTTTTCAGACTGGCTCAAGCTAATGCGCATGTGCAGTCCTAAGTGTGCATCTCTATTGGAAGCGTGCGTCTGACTGTTTCTATAGAAACCGGAGCTTCCAACGCCCGCTGCAGTGATGCAATGACTTTACCAATCACCGATTGGCTCTTATTTAGAAGGCGGGACTTACTCCGCCATATTGCACAATGCACATTCTCCCACTCAAAACAATACAAGTGACGCGTCTTGAGTTATTCTATAGTCTTTGATAGTAGTTACTACAATGTTAATAGTGCGATACTCATTTGTTCCTATGTAGTTATTCATTAATGACGGAACAGTATTCTAAAGTGTTACTGAAAATTCTCAAAGCTTCAACTGCAATCAAGAAAGTTGCAACTGCATCCACATGACCAGTTCTTTAAAATCTGGTATTAATTTTAATACACTGTCACTGTAAACTGTTATACATGCAAATGATGTGTAGGCCTACTCTGTGGTGATACGGTGAGACAAGGTAGTTTCCCGTATAACAGATGTAACACATCATTTACACACAACTATATGTTTCTTTGTTCCATCTATAAAAACTAAGCTAATTAACACACACTACTAAAAATACAATACATGCAGAAAAAAAATGACTTAAACCAGTCTAAATTGGTTTTGTAAAACCCAAAGTCTTTGCTGGTGAAGCTGGTTTGGTTGGTTTTAAGGGAGTTTTGGGAGCTTGTCAGTTGTTCTTAAACCACCTAAGACTAGCGGGATTAAGCGTTATTTTCTTCAGCAGGGTATAACATTTTTAAAGATATCTTTCATTAATTTAATTAAATCTCCTAAGCAATTCCTTTAGATAAGTCGCCCCAGGTATAGAATGTTGGGATCTGTGCTTCAACATCTGCAACTGGAAACTTCCAACGAGACAACATACGCTCTGTTTGCAATCTACAAAGTTGTTAGCAATCTACATTTGGATAAGCAGCTAAATGTAGCATGACATTTAACTAATATTGGACTGTAGTGGTTTCCACATGTATGGCAGTGGTCTGATCATCCAGACCACCTGCGTTTATGGAGATGGTATAGTTGAGAGCAATTGTTTAGATGAGGGTCTGGCAGGGAACTTGCATACTGGAGATCTTCCCACTCCAAAGTGGATATGAGAGGGAGAAAAATCCCATCACCACCTCTTTTTCTTCCAATAAATTGCGTCTGCTCTCAATTAAAACAACATCTGCATATTTATGGCTGATCTGAGAGATATAACCAAGAACAAAACCCAACAGCAAAGAGGATTTTCATCTGCAGCACTATTGTGTAACTTACCCATACTGAGCATTTATACTTAAAACAATAAGTCTTAAATAAATCATGAGCTAAATCCTTTCTGATATTTGTATTTGTATGCAAGTAATACTGTACACTGAAAAAACTGCAGTGAAATTTACAGTAAAAAAAAAGGCAGCTGTGATTGCCAGAATTTACTGTAAAAATATACGGTAGTAACGTTTTAGGTTTTAAAGATTTAGCTTAAATTTACAGTAAAAAAAAGTATTTCATTAATTGATATAATGTTAATATACCAACCTTTATATACTGATATCTATTTTGTGCCTTTGTAATACACTGACAACCACCAAACACAGGTGGTGATAAGACAGTCACATGATGAATCAAAGCTCATCAAAAGCAGCTTTTCCACAAGCTGAGAAAGTAAATACTATAAATACTATTCACACAAACACAAAACACCATCATGGTAACACATGACACTAAAGTAATGAAATAAACATTAGCTTAACATTAGATGTAACATAAAACCCTACTGCTCATAACTGATTAGGAAAAAAAGAGAGAAACATAGTTATTTCAATGGAAAAATATCAAATGTGAAGTATGTGTCACAGGGAATTCTCGGAATGTTAATTTACGATTTTTCACTGTAAATTATACAATGACTTCTTTTTCACTTCCAAAAACTGTAAATTTAACAGTATTTTACTATTTAATATGAGGTTATATATTACTGTTATTCACCGAACTCACTGTTAACCAATTAACAGGATTTTACGGTTGCATTTTAAACTCTTTTACTCTTAAAATAATGTCTTTTTTTTTTTTTTTTTTTACAGAGTACCTTAATCATTTCCTAAAATAACACAAATGTTTGAGCCTTGAAAAAATGATTAGCCTAGATGAGCTACATAATATAATCACATGGCATTCTCTTTAGCGCTTAATGGAAAGTAAAAGTCTAAATTTGGCGTGAGATCTTAATCTACAGCTTCATTTACAATTTGTCAAACCATTCAATTAAGGCTTTAATGGACAAACATGCAAAATAATAGGTCAGAAAAGAAATTCTCCAGTGCAATGTACAAATATAACACAAAATTCATCAACCACAAAAGTAGTTAAGATCAGTAAGGCGTTTTGTAACTGTCACATGTATCACGTTAATAGTCTATAGATATTTATATCATAAGAAAATGACAAAAACTTGTTTAAAACATATTTGATGTAATAAGACAATCTGGCTGCGACTTCAGGAGGTTGCGCGGAGAAAAAAAAAGAAAAAAAGATTTGTCCCTCAGACAAACTTCAGACAGAAACTGATAGAAATTCATTTCAAAAGATCAGCGAACAATTCGCACACAAGAGGCATGTGAGAATGATTTCCTTAGGCATTAAGTAGCCTAAGTAATAATGCCTGAAGGGTTTTATCTTTTTCTAATGAAATGATGGAGGTGTCGGGTTTACCTGAGCGGGGACGTTGCTTTTCTTCGGGATGCCGCTATGAGAAGCGCTGGAGCGGTTAGTGGCGGCGATCTGGGACTCCAGTGATTTGATGGAGTTCACCTGGGCTTCGCTCTCGGTCCCTTGAGTTTCTCCCATCCGCACTACCGCGATGATCAGCGTCAACATCCAACAGCACCGACTCCGCGTAACGGTCAGCATCCTTTCAGTCTTTTTTCTTACTCTGAATGAGAATGAGTTGGTTTCTTGAAGACGTTTCCTACAGCACTAGGTGCTTTGACCACCACACTTTGCCTTAAAAAAGCATCAAATAATCCATCAAATAATCTGTCGAATATCAGGGGGAAAAAACGTTATGCAAAGATACTATATTATAGAAACACAAAGATGTGGATAAACTTAAAGCATCAGGATGCTGTACCAAAAAAAATCAAAGTAAGCTGCAGCAGAGAGGAGGATTCCTGTTCGTGTGAGTGTTTGTGAAGCAGCCTGGCGTTTCATGATGTGGGATACCTTCTTTTTATAGGATGTGTTTCCTCCGCCCCCATTCTGTATTGACAAAAGATGAAACTGATCTGTGGTGCGCCCCTGTTCACACACACTGACTGAGACATCAGGAAACCATCGGAGCACATTTGTGTTGAGTTCAGTTATGTTGAACCTGTGAAGGGGAAAAAAAGACTAAGTTTGACTAAGGCTATTTCATGGGATTTTCATTCAGTCAGTCTGCCTTTTATAAATGATGTATTATTGATGTAATTGATGTATTTGATATTTATATTAAGTAGTAGGCTAGTGTATATCAAGTAATAAATGTATTTTGAGTCAAGATGAGCACATCTATCTATCTATTTATGTATCTATCTCTACCATCTGGCAATCCTCTGCTAAAAGTTTGATGGGATTACCAGCAGTGTTGGGGGTAACTCATTACAAGTAACCTGAGTTATGTAATCAGATTACTTTTCCAAGAAACTAGTAAAGTAACGCATTACTTTTTCAGTTTACAACAAAATATCTGTTACTTTTTCAAATAAATAACGCAAGTTACTTTTTCACATTTACTATTTTAGATTAGATTTAGAAATAAGAGTGTTGAACTTCCTTTTCCCGTATCCTATTTTTCTTTAATCCAGATTAGCAGCACAGCTGAAAGGTTTGTTTGAGCTGCGCCCTCTACTGTACATGTGTAAATATGCATTTCCTTCAGCCTGAGGCTTATTCATTTAATTTTTGGTGTGAAAGGGCCAAAAATAGAACTTTTTTGTTGTTATTAAAAAACAAACAAACAAGCCCAGCCCAGGTGAGAAAAAGTAACGCAATTACTTTTAAAAGTAATTACTTTTAAAGTAATTAATGCATTACTTTTAAAATTGTAATGCATTACTTTTAAAAGTAGCTTTCCCCAAGTCTGATTACCAGTATAATTTGTGTCCAAAAAGATTTTTTAAATATGAAAATCATCATATATGAGAACAGTCCACTGATTATGCCGTGACTGAGATATGTAATTAACTGAGTAAATAAACTGCAGAAATCACTAGAGTACTTTGCAGTGAATGTCAAGCATATAATTCTAAAATTCCATATTTAAAATAGAATATAGTAAAAAAAGAATAGAAAGAAAACCTTTTTTGACATTTCTATAGTTTTAATACAAAACAAAATACAGTTTAGCAAACAATAATATCGACAAACCGCAAACATTATTTTGTAATGACTTCTTGCTTAAATTCGTCGCCAGTGACCAGATGGAATCTGTGAGTTTCTCAGCTGTTTCAAGCCAGGATGTCTGAGAACACTTGTCTGCAAAGGAGGAGAAACATATTTCTTTTTGGATGAAAACAAGATTCAGGATGTTGATTTCAAACAGCTGACATACAAATTGCACTTTACATATGTATGCTTGAACTTTTAACCATAAATCAGCTGAACTCGGAGGTATAAATTATATGAGACGGATGCAGTAATAAATCAAATATGAAGGAGGAGCATGGAAGTAAGTGAACTGTAATATAGTAATGTTGTAATGCAGTCATGCTTTATGAAGATGAAATCATAGGGATGGGGGTTTTGGCAGCCAACATATATAGTGCCAAAAACAAAACCTTACTGGTACAAATGTAGCCTGAGTGGAAAATATGGGACATGAAAGTGAGGAGCAGGTTCAAGGGAGAATAAGCAGTGGAAAAGTAAATAAACGTTCCAATGAGGTTAACGGAGAACTCTGGGTGGCGTTCTGAAATTCTGTCATCGCCGCAGTGTTAATAAGCCAACAGAGCTTTGATCGCTACAATGTAATGTTCTGTGCACACGAATAACATTACAGTCCAAATGCTTTATCGACTCAAACCATCTCGAGTTGGACAAACACGGACAAATTCACAGCAGAGATCAGCTGTTGTTGTTTTCATTCAATTTTATTCAAATTTGGTTGCCCAGAAGTTCCTAAGCCATTTCAAATGTCAGGCACCATACAAGGGTGCCAACTACAGCTTGCTTATATCCCATATCGACTGGACTGATTCCAGTAGAAATAATGCCGCGAGAGGTATATTAGAGAAACATTACTCATTTTTTTCTGTCAATGAAGCATGTCTTATCTCATCACTCTGATCATGTGTCAGAATGTCCTCCGTGTCAAAACTGCGGTCACATCTGCTTATTTTATTCCTCATTTTGCTTAACATAAGCACACTGTAGGTCAACATTTGCATAGCACTAAGAAACTTAACAGACTTGAACAAAGACTCCATTGAAATTTTAAATTTGTTGATGTTCTTTGCAGTGTGAAAAATAGGCACAAATATGGCTATGTGCGGAATAACATACTACCATACTATTACTATTTCTGCCGTATGTATACCATGCAGAGTGTGTAAACAGCACACAATGAGGTCATTTGACAACAAACAGTTGCATACTATGCTTTGGTATGTTTAGTATTTAGCAGTATCCCTGATAGCACACAGTACAATCTGGAGACGTCTATTGTGCGTTTTCATCTGGAAGATGTTTTTTTTTTTTTTTTTTTTTTAGAGCGTTTGCTCATCTGCAATACGTCTCTAAGACGTTTCCTGTCAGATGTTATATAGAGACTTAAATGTCTTTCAGATGTTTATGATTGAGAATGTATGTAAAACAGGCTTTTTAACATTACTTTTCGCTTGATTTGAGTGCCTTGGATTACCTACTATTACAAGTAAACATTTTTCCCTCGTATCCAAAGAGCACCGAGACTGAATTTACACCCCGTGCAGCACATCTCTTGCATTATCTTTTTGTGTATGTAAAACTGCTTTTTAAAAGATGTTTATCAGATGTTTGTATACAACAGATGTTTTTTGCTCTTTAATATTGGAGATGTATGTGTGCTATCTGGGACACTGTGCAGTATATCTGAAAAGTGGAGGGGCGGGGGGACATTATAATCCTCATTAATATTAATTAACCGTTTGCATGTTCATTCAGTTGAATACCTGGTTGGCAAAGGCTTTCAGTGGCCACACACTTTCACACTACAGCCAATGAAAAATATCACAAACTTAAAGGGTTAGTTCACCCAAAAATTAAAATTCTGTCATTAATTCCGTAAGACCTTCGTTCATCTTCAGAACACAAATTAAGATATTTTTGATAAAGTCCGATGGCTCAGTGAAGCCTCCATTGACAGCAAGACAATTAACACTTTCAGATGTCCAAAAAGCTACTAAAGACATATTTAAAACAGTTCATGTGACTACAGGTTCAACCTTAATGTTATGAAGTGACGAGAAAACATTTTGTGCGCCAAAAAAAAAAACAAATAATGACTTTATTCAACAATATCTAGTGATGGGTGATTTCAAAACACTGCTTCATGAAGCTTCGAATCTTTACAAATCATTTGTTTTCAGTGGTTCGGAGCGTGTATCAAACTGCCAAAGTCACGTGAACCATTGAAATTTTGAAATGTTTCAAAACACTTATGACATAACGAAGCCTCGTTTCATGAAATCACGTGACTTTGGCAGTTTGAGACACGTTCCGAACGTGAACGTGATTCGAAACAAAAGAATCGTAAAGCTTCAAACCTTAATGAAGCAGTGTTTTGAAATTGCCCATCACTAGATATTGTTGAATAAAGTTGTTATTTTGTTTTATTGGCACGCAAAAAGTATTCTCGTTTTACTGTTTTAAATATGTCTTTAGTAGCTTTCTGGGCGTTTAAAAGAGTTACTTATCTTGCTGTCAATGGAGGCCTCACTGAGCCATCGGATTTCATCAAATGTGTCATCTTAATTTGTGTTCTGAAGATGAACGAAGGTCTTTAGGGTGTGGATCGACAGGTGAGTAATTAATGACATAATTTTCATTTTTAGGTGAATTAACCCTTTAAAACGTTGCTAAAAAGAATATAAAATATAATAAAAATATATATACATAATGGTCCTTCTGATGCTGGCAGTCTCCCTGGAATAACTTGACGTCTTATTTAGGGCTTGTGAATGACCTCTTCTGGGGTTTGAACCTGCAGAATTTGGTTTACCCACCCACATCTTTAACCACTAAGCCACACCACCCAAAAAAAAAAAAAAAAATTGATTTCTAGCATATTCTGTGCGGTCCTTCTCTGTGAGCATATTCATGTACACTTTGAGCACAACCTCACAAGAAGACAAATGAAACCTGAAATTCAGACCCACCTCAGTGCTGTCAAACAGTATGTCTATACATTAATAAAACTTTGGCACATAAAATGTGCGGCTTTTTAAATGGAATCAAAATTGGAACAACAAAACAATTTGGTATTGCATTTACTCACTTCAACAGAAAAATGCTTCTAGGATTTTGAACCCTTTGAAAACCTTTGTCCCAAACCATGTTGTTTCCCGAATTTATTTTTCGGCAAATGATGAAAAACAGGTGTGTGTTTTCTTGTTTTATTTCTGTAAATCAATTACCCATAAAATTCTGATAGAAGTCATGGCTTTCTAGATAAGTGAATACGCAAAAGAAGTGTTTTATCTTTTGCCAAGTGTAAAACAACAAGGAAAACTGAGGCCATTTGCATTCCATAAACAAATGCTTAAATAACTAAATAAGCAGCAACGTATAAAGTCAAAGTTTGTCTTATTTTCATAATAATTTAGAGATAATTAGGTAACACTTTATTTTACAGTGGTATTGTTACATATGTTACATGTAGTTACTATAGTAATAACTATAACTTATGCATAAGTACATGCAATTAACCCTAAACCAAACCAAACCCTAATCTAACCCTAAAGTAAGTATATTACTTAGTACTTAAATGTTTAATTACAGTGTAACAAAGACACCTTAAAATAAAGTGTAACCTATAATTATTTTGGGCCGAGATTAACAGTTGAGAAGGAAAAAAAAGTAACAAAAAAATAAAAACTTAAAAAATAAAAAAGAATAATACCATCTAGCTATCGATTATAGAGCTTTACATATTAGATGAACTAAAAAATAATAAAAATATCTAAAGAGAAAATTAATTACTATTTACTGTTATTTAATTTCATTTAGCTTATTTTTTACTACTGGTAATTGATTTTATTGTTAATATCACTTATTTGCAGTATTGTTATTTTCTTGTTGTTGTTACATTATTTTGCATTTTTAGAAAGTTCTGAATAAAATTCAAATCAAAGACAAACCTCTCAAACTTTATTCAGACTTGGTCAGCTGGTTCAGAGAGCTAGTTCCTCAAGATCCCTAAATTCCAGGAAGTTTTGCTGCTGGAATTTCTCACTGGAATGGAGGGTGCTGCCTCATCAGATAACCACTCCTACAGTGTCCCCTTTTTTCCGGAAGATGGATTGGGTCATTTCCTATAAGTCACAGAACAGTCGAAGAATGAATGCAGCTTCTTGACTTCTTAATGACTCAGATTTTTTTAATTGATAACAGTGACCGCCCTTTAGTGAAGCGTTAACCACATGAAGGGAAGCTGCTGTTAAATTACAGCCTTAAAGGCATAGTCTCTGACTCAAACTAAAGCAGCCTGATCTGGGTTAATAAGACTACGCTTCAGGCTTTGAAGATTCAATGAGACGCAAGTCACCATTAAGTGCCAAATATTCGATGAGTTATCCTAAAAGACCTTGAATCCATAAAGCAGGGTTTTTCCTAGAGTTACACACAGTTTGATTTCAGCACTGCATATTTTAAAAGTGTTCTCAGGTTACATTTATATCTTATCCATGTGGTCTTAGACTTTGAAAACAGCCCCTGAAGAAGAAGCTACTATTTTTTCTATGTATACTAGCTTACCATTCAAAGGTTTGGGATCGGTAAGATTTATAATGTTTTTGAAATAAGTCTCTTATGCTCAGATAATAATATTTCTTCTTATCAATGTTGAAAACAGTTGGGCTGTTTAGTATTTTTTGGAAGCTGAGATAAATTTCTTATTCAGGACTGTTTGATGAATAGAAAATTAAAAAGAACAGCATTTATTTGAAATAGAAATCTTTTGTAACATTATAAATGCCACTTTTGATCAATTTTATGCATCCTTGCTGAATAAAACCATTAAAGGTAGGGTAGGCAATTTCGGAGTGGCTAGTATTAGCAAGCTAGCTTTGAAATAATAAGGGTGCGTCTCAATCAGCTCCCAAAGCTCGTGAATCAGCATATCGTGTACTTGAATTTGGGCAATGGTAAGGACAATAAGAAACCTGGCTCACTACATATTGGGACAGTGATGATGACTTTATTTCCAGCGGCATGACAACATCCTCATTGTACACCATCACTATGGGTATTTATATACAAAAGCAGAACTGATATCTTTCTGACATTATATTTTAATGTTATTTACAGTACATTTTGATAAATACTTTGCTTGTTACATATACATGCAACATTTCAGCCATAAAAATATGATAAATGTTAGCTAGATTACGTTCATTACTGTCTAGCAATGTATTTTTATTTGTGTCATTATATGTAGTGATTTGGCTCATGTGATTTACGGTTCGCGCTTCAGAACTTCTGTTAATGGAACGTAGTGAGCATCGATGCTCACGGTGCCTTGTGGGACTTTTTAGGGATCGAACGTCTCAGTGCCTTGGAAGGATTTTACGATTAAGACAGCCCTTAAAATGGCTGACTCCCTGATCAGTGCCCTGACTACTAAATTAGGGAGCTGATTGAGACGCATCTCAAAGCACATAACGTTACAATAATAAATACAGCTGCAAGCAGCGATGGCAGGCCCAAGCCCGGTGGCACCGTCAACCCGGTGGCTGTGCACAGCGGGCAATAGGCATTTAAAAGGGGTAAACATAAAAGGACTATGTCAAAGTTATTTGAATACACCACATTTACTGCAGGGGTGGGGGTGTGTGTGTGTGGGGGGGGGGGGGGGGGGGGGGGTTCCACAGAGAGAGGGAGAGAGAGAGTGAAAAAATCCACATTCAAACCAAAATATCGGACTTCCTGTTGGTCAGAGCTAATGACTGTAAATTAGAAAGTTGTCCGGCTTAATGAGATCAATGTGTGTACCGAGTTCAGTGACTGTAGGTTAAACTAACCCCCCCACTTTTTTGGTGGCGCTATAGATGCCTCCTTCCTGCCCATTTCTGAGGCTTTGCCCATGTCTACTGGATGACAATTCTGACATATGAGTCGAGTTTCATGCAATTGGAAGCATGCTAAGTGTCTCAAGCCCATACAAAACAAATATTGAAGTTTGATCTGTTGCTATGGCAACAGTGTTTGAAAAATATTAAATCTTTTTACAGGTCTACATTCGTTATGTCTTGACATTATTCTGATGAAGTTTGAAGCAAATTGGGTAAAAATTAGAGGGTGATCTTAAAGCATTTTGAAAGTAACACACTTCCTGCTGCCAGTTGATGGCGCTATAACTTTGACTCACAATAGTCACATCCATGTGATCGGTTTCCTACAATGAGCACACAGCTGAAGTTTCATAAACATTAATCAATGTATGCAGACATTACAACACATTTCTTGTTTCCCTTTTCTCGCCATAAATTTGTTGCCTTGCCACGGCCAAACCGTTCGAGAAATCAAAAATCCGCTCGCAATTTTACATCCTCAATGTCTTGACTTCATTCTGACCGAGTTTGGTGGTGATCGGATTCATCACCTAGGAGGAGTATATCAAATTCCAGAGCATGTATTTTTCAAACAACCCATAATAACTGACTTCCTGTTGAACTGGCGTATAACTTAGAGCATGAAAGTTGTTCAGCCCGATGAGGTTTATATGAGTTTCATACTAATACATGCAAGCGTGTTTGATATATGGACCAAGTTTTCAGACACCATTTAAGGGGGCGCTGTCAAGCCCCCCTGCCACGCCCAGGTCCCATCCTTTGCGGCGTCTTAATGGCCGCAGATTCCAATGTGTGTGCCAATTTTCAAGAGTTTTTGAGCATGTTAAGGCCCCCAAAAAGCCCCGGATGACGGGAAAAAAATAATTCTCCTTAGAAAAAGAAAATAATAAACGTAAACAACTGAACGAGCTCTGACTTGTACCACCTGACTGCTGCAGATTCATTTCGGCGTTGATAGTGTTGACATAAAAAAGCATAATTCCGAGTCTGAGGACGTGAACCGCTCCGAGTAGAACGTCACGGGTTACGGTAGTTATGGCGTGAATGCAGTATAAGTTGTTGTTTTGGTTTAGGAGGTACTGCCTATGGTGGTTGGCTGCTGTTTGTTTGCAGTATCCAAAGTTTACAACTTAGCCTCATGAAACGATGACACGTGATGTCTGCGCGAGCAGGTGCGCTGAGGTATGCAAATACATATGTTGACAGGCAGTTAGGAGGTGGTATCATTGCATTCGGACCGTCATTTTTTTGGTCCTGAGACTTCCACAGAAGATATATGTACATTTTTAAATATTTAGACCATTTAGTCCACTTCAACTTGATTGCTATCAAAACGTGAAGAGAGTTCCATCCAGTATAAGAAAAAGTGTTTATGAAAAACTTTGCCTACCCTACATTTAATATAAAGTTAATGTCAAAATGTTAGTAGTATCCCATCCTGTATCATCTATATGGCTGTAGATCTAAATAAACATTCTACAGGAAGTTGCAGCTTGGAGCCACTTAGATTTACGTTGTACCATGATGACTAAATACTGTAGGCCCCAAACCGCTCTCATGCTAAAATGTGATTTTACAAATATTCCACTAAATCAACCCAGTCAACCATAAAACAGCATAATGCTATCGTGTCGGTATGTTAATAGCACGCTGAAATGCAACAGAACACAACATACTTGAGTGCAATTATTGTTGTATAATTATAGCAGTGTACACTCCTGATTGGGTTTGACAGGAATAGGGTTTTGATTATAGACAGACAGATCTTTAAATGTAGATCAGACACAAAGTCACTGTTTGTTCTGCTAGTAAAGCTCTGCATATGTTTTTGTGAGTTTGCCTTTTGTTGAGTACATGGTCAATGGCCATCAACACTCAGTTTTAGTGCAGATGCACTTGACTTGATCAGTGGAATTCTGTGGAATGCATTTAAACATGAAAAAGGGTTAGTTCACCTAAAATAAAAATTGTGTCATCATTTACTCACCATCATGTCATTCCAAACCTGTATGACTTTCTTTCAACCTGAAAGCATAATCAAATTAGTCAAATATTCAATAAATGAACAAGCAAGGGTCATGGGATTTGTAGAACTTTGAAAATCAGGCATTCCAAGTTCTGCAGGCACATATTCCGTGTGAGCTTGGTAATTGCATGTTAATTATTAAAAAAGTTCAGTACGTTTAAAAAAAAAAAAAAAAAAAAAAAAAAAAAAAAAAAAAAAACTACTGACATTACAAACCAGCAGCCCACTTTTCTTTTTAAGGGACGGAATTGCCTTATTCTGTAAAATCATTGCGCCTGTGACTTTTGTTACAGACTTCCTCTGAATTCATCAGTGTTCCTTCACATTAATCTGGCCACAGATCAGTATCTAAGGTGCTCCTTTGTACTTGGCTTCCAAGCATTTGCAGTGACATCATTTTATGTGATCACTCACTGTCAAAGCTCGCAAGCTGCAGAGGATTGAATAACTGCCACACAATGGCTCATTGTCCCTAAACATGAGATGTAGAAATTGCAGAAGCAGCAGGCAGGGAGAGGGCACCCTGTGTACTGACTACCAGCGTCCATTTGTGCCAATACTTATTTCGTGCCCAGCTGGCATGATAAGATGGCATGAAGTACCACATAATTAAGTCATTTTAAACATAACGTGTGAGATTTCTTGGGAATTTGAGATGTGTTTTAAAATATAGTGAGCCATTTAGAGAAAAGGTAAAGGTATAGGCATAAATAGATACCTTAAAAGATAACTCGTTTTGGCATGATTCTGAGAAAGCATTGCTGGTATTCATCACTAAGGTCTGTTGCGAATAAAGAAATCCCAACATGCACTGCAATCATCATCCAAGATGGCAAATGGAGTTAACTGTAAGCCAGAAATGTTAACTGTAAATATATTAATAAATATACTGTTCAAATGTTGGTAAGTTTTTTAAAGAACTTGAATGCAGCAAATACAGTAAAAGCAGCAATATTGTGAGATATTATTATAATAGACTCAACAGTCAGGTTCCAGAAGTAAAAACTAGATCTCCACCGATACCGATAGCCGATTATTCAGAGTGATATCTGCCGATACCTATAACGATACCGATAGTTTGGGGTTTCTGCATTTTATACTTCTTTTAAATGAATGATAATTTCATTTATGTTTTTAATTATTATATGTTGCAAGAAATGCAAATAAAAACTTTAATCTCTCTATTTCATTAACTTGTTTCAGAGTAACTGGTATCAGTTATATACAAACACATTACTCAAATTAATTAACATGATTAAATATTTATGAGGATTAAACTTTCTGAATGTTATTAATTCATATAATTACTATTTATATTGAACATCAAACTGGTTTCATAGCATTTTCTTGACACAAAACACAAATTCAGTGCATTTTCCTGCCGTCTTTTGATTGACAGGATATATCGCCCCTGACTATCAGCTGTTTTTAAACTATCAATACCGATTATTGGCTGATCTATCGGTGTATCTCTAGTAAAAACTCAACATTTATTTTCTCAATTTTTAACGATAACTTACAAACCTTAAAAGACAGAACTACCGTGAGCTACAAGGTTGTTAATCAATGGTATTTGCTTCTGTTGAAGCTGTCAGCCTGCATTATTTCAACAAATTTTTACAATAATCATGTTTAACAGCGGAAATCATTGTGAAAACTACATTACCCATGATGCTGTACAGAAAATTTAGCTCCGCCCACTCCCATCAAGCACTGCGGATTGATGTAATCGAGTCGGTCTCAAAATACGAAAATGCATATATACACATATTTTGCAATACGCTTAAAATATATTATTTTTATATGTCTAATCAACATTTTTAAATTAGTAGTTTTATATTCCTCCATGTTTAATTTGATTATGCTGTTGGCAGTGCTTCATGGGATTGTAGTTCTTTCCCTTACTAAAGTCATTAAATACACAGTCTTTGAATTTTTGTCCAATTTTCAAATACTTTTTTGCTTGAATTTCCAGAACAAACGCCGCTGAAAAAATGGACGGGCACTTTTGCACTCTATTTAAAATAACTGGTTTTTATGTTAATATATTTTGAAATACAACTTATTCCTGTGATGCAAAGCTGAATTTTCAGCATTATTACTCCAGTCTTCAGAGTCAGTTATTATTATTTTTGTCATTGTTGAAAACAGTTGTACCACTTAATATTTTTTGTGGAAACTGTAATGTTGGTTAGAGTGTTGGCCTTAAAAGACATCTGCATATCTAGGCATTGGGCTTTGAGACGGTTGTGAAACAGAGCTACGATGCTGGCTGCGATTTTGCCTTGGGTGACATTTTCTACTGAATAATAACTGCTGCAGAGAAGCGCTAGTTTTGGTCAGATGACAACTTTCAGAGGTGCTGACACACAGTTGAGGCGACAATTGATTCCAGAGGAGCTTCTGGGTGTAAAAGGAAGAATTGTGGGTAACATTTAAAAGAAAAAAATTCCATACTTTGCCGAACCACAAGCATCTAAAATGCATGATTGCTCAACTGCCATAACGTCTACTTCTGTTCTGAACCGCTTTTCACCATTGGTCACTGATGAATGTTTGCAGCAAATAGTTTGGGTTTAAACAAGCATGGGGATGTTCCAAAGGGAATTAGAAATGTCTTATCAAAATCCATCATTCTTGTTCTTGGACACTAACTACCCAGTTCTGGGCAGCAAGAGTGATGAGCAAGCGTACCATCGCTAAAATACTCAAACCACCATTTAATAAACACTGGAACATAAATACACAGTGTCTAATGAAGTTTGGCTTCTCAACAGGGAAGACCGCAGTCTCTACTCTGACCCCCAGGCTGGGTTTGAGAGTAAATTAGCACATTCGCATTAGCAACACACTAAATAGGAACGCATATTCATACATTCAGATTCAAATGCCCTTGACAGAACAGTAAAACTATACACTGAGACGTTTTAAACAGCGTGTGATGGTGCATTGCATATTGTAACCATATGTTGGACTTAATGTTGCAATAGCTTTTAACACTCTGGGAGAAGCAGGGGAGATAAGAGGAACTGATGTTTTTTAAATTTCCTTTCTTTTAAACTTTCTGATTATCTGGTTGTGATTAGGCTGGAGAACACAACCCTAAAAAAAAAAAAACTTACATTTTTTTAAAAGAATAAGTGGATATTTTCTAAGAATTGCAAGTAGTTTCAACATGAAGTTTCAAACCTGTTTCACTTACATTTTTATGTGGAACACAAAAAGGATGTTGAAAGATAAGTAGCCTATATAGTACCTGGAAGATGTTGCTCTTCAAAAAAAGGGGTCAAAACAACACCTTATAGCCAGCAATTCTCAGTTGGCTCAAACAAGTCTAAAAATGACTTAAAAGAAGTTATATTGAGAATCTTAATTAACATCTTATACACACTAAAAAAATTTTTTGAGTTGAATGATTTTTACTACAATAGAAGTACGTAGGCTATCAATGGAAGCTTGTTTCCACCATGGAATAAAAAAATAATAAAAGGTAATTGCAACTTTTTATCTCACAATTCTGAGAATAAAAGTAAGAATTCCAAGATATAAACTAGCAATTTGGACTTTTTTTTCTCAGAATTGCGAGTTTATATCATAACTCGCAATTCTGACCTTTTTTTTTCCGCAGAATTATAGATTAAGTTGCATTTACCTTATTTTATTTTTTTTATTCTTTGGCGGAAACCAGCTTCCATACATACAAAATGAAAATATTTTTGTTGGTTTAACTTAAAAAAGTAAGTTACCTTAAAATTGAGTTCATTGAAATTAAAAATTTGAGTTAATAGAGAATAGGAGAATGGTTTGATAAATAGAAACTCAAAATAGTATGTTATCTGAACAACATTAATTATCTAAGTTGATTTGACATAAGAAAAAAAAAGTTGTGATAACAAATCATGAAAATATTTTTTTTTTTACAGTGTATGAGCTTAGATAGGAGGGCCTTTGAGTATTGTCTTGGACAAAGGGGAACCATGGAGTCAAAAAGGTTGAGAACCACTGATCTAAACACTGCATTATATTCCAAGTCTTCTAAAGCCATATAGCTTTGTGTGAGAGAAAGACCAAAATCTTAACTGTTATTCACTGAAAACCATGCTATCCACTTTAGATGGTGTGCATTGCAGTCACTCACTAGACGAGGAATGATGGCATCAATGCCATTAAACCTAACACAACATGAATATTGATTTCATTATTTTCAGTGATTATGGTACTTTTTTGTTCTTTCTGCACAATTTGCTAAACAGTCACAAGGGTTATAAGTACTGTAAATGACAAAATTTTTATTTTTGGGTGAACTATCCCTCTATTCAGTCCTCATATACGTTTAGAAAGTGAGAGTCAACCCTACCAGCTGGGCCTTTGTGTGTTTATTAGTTCTATACCTATGGTTTAGGCCTTTCAGCTCAACCAAGAAAGTCACTTTTGCCTTCTCTCACTCAACAGGCAACTTAAAAAGGATTTGAAAAGAAAGGAAACAGACAAGATCAAATGTAATTTGTCTGAATAGTGAGGAAACACTTCTTTATTTTCAGTTCAAAAGGCCTCATAGAACTCTGTAATACCTTAAGCAAAACCAAAGTACATTGAAAGTCTATTCAACAGCCACTTCCTCAAGGCATTAAAAGAAAACCTATACTGGCACGAGTCCAGAGCCCATTGTATTATGAGTTTTAGATGGAGTAAAATGATATTTTGCAGACTAATTGCACATTTTTCCAAATATAGATCTTTTTATTAACCTACCTGTGTATTATCTTAAAGGTTCCGCTGAGAACTAAAGAGTCAATTACAATGTATAAATCTCATATAAGAGACTTAAAAGTAGCGATGTTTCAGTTATTCAAATGAGCAAACTGATAGACAGCTGGATGCAGTGATTGACCAATTAGAATGCACTATTTACAGATTGCGTATAATATATTATATATATAAAATATAAAATATATTAAACTGCCCAATATTCTTCAGAAAAATCCTCCAGGTCCCAAAAATTCTTCAGATTTCCAGCATCTTTTGCATATTTGAATTTGAGATCCATCTTTTCACACTGAGGACAACTGAGGGACTCAAACACAACTATTAAAAAAAGTTCAAACATTCACTGATGCTCCAGAAGGAAAAATGATGCATTAAGAGTCGATTAAATAAAAATGATGCATTTTTTTTTTTTTTTTCATTTAGTAATGCCCTTCAGAAGCAACATAATGTTTGCCAGAAGACAAATTAAGTACAATATTCCTTGTTCTTCAAATTCAAAAGCTTTCACCCCCGGCTCTTTATGCATCGTGTTTCCTTCTGAAGCATCAGTGAATGTTTGAAACTTTTTTTTAACAGTTGTGTTTGAGTCCCTCAGTTGGTTCAAATACACAAAAGATGCTGGAAAACTGAAGAATTTTTGGGAACTGGAGGATTTTTCTGAAGAATATTGGGCAGTTTAACTGCTCAGGACAAACAAGGGACTCATGAACAACATCACAAAACATAAAAACAGTCGTGGATCATCCAGGTAACCAAACACAGTATTAAGAATCAAGGGTTCATAAACTTCTGAATTGGGTCATATTTATAAATTCAGCTATTTTTTGGTCTTGTGGATTATATTTAAACATATTTTATATAAAAAATCTTACTCAGGACAGTACTAAATAAAAAAAATGACATATATTTTGTATGATCCCTCTTATTTTGTTAAAATTATTCACATTTTCACAGATTCTGCAAGTGGTTCACAAACTTTCAAGCAGCACTATATATATATATATATATATATATATATATATATATATATATATATATATATGATCCACATGATCCTTCAGAAATCATTCTAATATGCTGATTTGCTGCTCAATAAACATTTATGATTATTTTCAATGTTGAAAACAGTTGTGTACTTTTTTTTTTCAGGATTCCTTGATGAATAGAAAGTTCAAAAGAACAGCATTTATCTGAAATACAAAGCTTCTGTAGCATTATACACTACCGTTCAAAAGTTTGGGGTCAGTAAGAATTTTTATTTTTATTTTTTTTTTAAAGAAATTAATGCTTTTATTCAGCAAGGATGCATTAAATCAATCAAAAGTGGCAGTAAAGACATTTATAATGTTACAAAAGATTAGATTTCAGATAAAAACTGTTCTTTTGAACTTTCTATTCATCAAATAATCCAGAAAAAAAAATATTGTACACAAATATTTTGTACAATTGTACACATTAAATGTTTCTTGAGCAGCAGATCAGCATATTAGAATGATTTCTGAAGGATCATGTGACACTGAAGACTGGAGTAACGATGCTGAAAATTCAGCTTTGCCATCACAGGAATAAATTACTTTGTGAAATATATTCAAATAGAAAACAGTTATTTTAAATTGTAATAATATTTCACAATATTACTGTTTCTTACTGTATTTTTAATTAAATAAATGTAGCCTTCTTTTAAAAACATTAAAAATCTTAGTGGTTCCAAACTTTTGGACTGTACTGTATATATACACACACAGTGGTCAATACTCTGATCTTTGGTTTTAAAAGGTGGGCCATAAAATCTTTCCAAGTCAGAGGGCCCAAGTCTGTATCAAGTTTTTGTCAAAGTCTATGTCAAGTCGCAAGTCTTCCTTGATTATGTCGAGTTGAATCACAAGCCATCAATTTGGGACTCGGGATCCAAGTCAAGCCCAAGTCATGCTACTCGAGTCACCAACCCTGATTTACACTATTAGTTATGTTGATAAGGATTTAATACATGATGACACATTTAATTAACAGCAATTCATACATGACTTAACCTATTAATCAAACTCTTTATTAGTTGCTGATGCGGTATTCATTAATGAATGGTTTAGTTCTTCATGAGTCATACATTAACTTAATATAAACTGTGCAGTGGTATAATTATATACATCATATATAGGTAAACAGTGTTTCTCATCATCACTATATTGTGTACTGTACCCTTTTTTCACATACCTTGACTACCTGAAATTTTGTGGGGATGGTCCTTGAAAGTGTAGCAGGAAAAATTAGATGCCACTTGATGCCCTAATTCACTGGCATGACCACAAAATGGAAGTTTTAAAGGAATCAAAAAAGCATGTAGAAATCTGTTGACTCTAAGCTTCACAAATGAAATCCATGTGCATGGAGAATGCCCACTGTCATTCTGACAAGCATTAGCAATGTGTGTGTGTGTGTGTGTGTGTGTGTGTGTGTGTGTGCGGACATATATATACTTTTAATATGTTCCATCTGCCTTTCCATCTTGCCTGATTTTCACACTAAAGAATGATTAGGTGTAAATGAGCAGAGGTGTAATCCAGACTCCCACAAATACACACAAGGGGATAGTGTCAGTAATACCACAGCAATTTCTCACATAAATAACCCACTCCAACAGTAACAGAGTGCTTACAAATGGCAGGATGGCAATGTCCCCTTATAATAAGTGTGATTCAATGGGACAGAGTGTTTACATCACATATGTTTCACTTCGTGGAGGTCCGAAACACCATTTAATTGTGTTGTCCCACTCTACCAAAAACATGATGCAAATAAAACATCGATTTGCATGCATTTGGCAGAGAACCATAGTCGTGATACAGAACCACATTTGTTACCTTGAATCGGGATGTTAGATGCTTTGAAAATGCCTCTGGGGAGCCATTGAGGGCTGATGCATCAAGCATGCTGGACGTGTTTCTGTTCATATTCATACTGCTGAGAGGTCTTGGCCACTTAGCTGGAATTTTGTCTTCAGAAAGTGAATAAATGAACATTCCAATCTAGAGTCATAGAAAAAACATCTGTCACTGAGTTGAACACACTTTCCAGTAAAATTCCCTTCTTCTGTCTGTCCTCGGGCATGTCTCTGAGGGCCAAATGAAACTTCAAATGAAACATTTTATCTTAATGCATGTTGATAAACCGACACTATGCTATGAGTACGCGCGTGTGTTTTCTTTATTATTAAATTGAATAAAATTACTCATGTTGCAACATTTCACAATCAGTTAAACAGACATGACCACAGTAATGCAAAATGCATTACATAAATTTGTTTTAAACTTCTATTTATTAAAAGATCACCAAGCAGAACAGCAATGAGTGAATGTAAAGGCATAATACTCAGAGTTGCTGGTGGTTTGAGTTATTCAAAGTCAAGTAGTTGTACAAAATAATATAATATGACAACTGAATTCAACTGAGAGCCAGTTGCAGAATTTCGCCAAGTTTCTTGGCAGGCGGCATCGTTCCAATCCCACGCAGAAGCTAGTCGATGCATACAACTATGAATTATGAATATTAGAACTATAAAGTTTACAAAAACATTGGAACAAATACATTTACTTGGTATAACAGCACAGGCTCAAAAGATAAACATAGAGGGTTTTCTCCAATTTCTCATCATATCCATCCAAGCATTTTTATTTCTCGTGAAGAATTTTAGGAGAAATAACTGAGATAAAAGTGATAGTTCACCCAAAAATGAATATTCTGTCATCATTTACCCAACTTCATGCCATTTGAAACCTGCATGGCTTTCTTTCTTCTGTGGAATACAAAAGAAGATATTATGAATAATCAGTTTTTGTCCGTAGAATGAAAGTCGATGGGGTCCAAAACAACACTGGACCCCTTTGACTTTAATTGTATGGACAAAAAAAAAAAAATAAATATATATATATATATATATATATATATATATATTGAGAAAGGCATACAAATCATACTTTCCTTTGAGTATGACATTCACTGAAGAAACATGCTTCTTCAAAAAAGCTGGAAAGACGAGAGTTGAGTTTATAATTACAAAGAATAAAATTGCAATAATAAACATTTATGGATGCTATACCAAATAATATCTACACACAATAAACTCGGGTCATCCAGGCCATATTATTGAGGACTGAAGTCTGAATATATCTCTTCCCTTGGCTAGTCAGCATGTGGCCGAGAGAAATTAAAATGTCAGGGGGCGACACAAGGAGGGGGAAGTAATGGTTTCTGACTGTCCTCCAAGAGCGTGATTATCACAAAGTGAGATTCCAAAGCTAAATGTGTCTTTGTCTTTTCCGTAGTCATTGCTAATTAAATCTGTCCGATATAAAGCGAGTTTGCATTCCACTAAACTCTGAAAACTGGCTCAGGATAAAACTAGTAGGGCAGCAACAATACTGCTTGGGGATCCGTTGTGCCTGATTTATGGAGATGTGTGTTTTGTTGGAATTTCTGGACAATGGAAATGGAAACATGCGATACTACTTATAACTCATAAAAGGTTATAAAAAACTTGTGTAAAAAAACAACAACAACAAAAACCACATTTGGCTTTGGCTCTGAGGACAGAGGAATCGCAGTGAACTATAAAAATCAGGATATCAGGAGTGGAGCTATAGGCCTGTCTAGCTGCCGCTGGAGCTCCCTGGGGAACTCACGGATTACCTGAACTTCAGGGTGGGCTGCTGTCTACCAAACACAGATAAAATGTCTTTGGTAACTCCTGAAGCACTAAAAGATAAGAAATCAACTGCAAGGCTCCAAAACTCTGCTGCGCCATTGTTGAGATGCATGCTAGAGTTAAAAAAATCTGAGACCGCTAGTCTATGTTTTGCTGTTTATGCTTTTATGCTAATACAAAATGTTTAATTAGAAGTTATAATATCAGCATATTATTTTAGGCTTATTTCCAAGCTTAAAACACAAAAATCACAGATTTTCTCTGCAGTCTCAAACTCCACTGTATAGGAAGTACATATTTTAGTGTTACTGAGAATATAGACCTGTAATTAGCCATAGAGAAAATGTTAAAAGCAGGAAAAGGACAGAAAATGCAAATTGTGTACAAAAAATAAATAAATAAATAAAGTTTGGAAACGCCCTAGAAAAGTGGGGTTTTGGACAATATTGGCATGAATCCTTTTTAATTTGTGACAATTTTGCACTAAGGGACAACACAAACTACGAAAACATATTTTATTAAATAAACAGTTTATACATAGAAAAAAACTTAAATTTCGATTCATCAGAATATCCACCATTTGCAGCTATCTGACCTAAACTGGGTTCTGATTGGTTCATTGTATTCTAAACTTAATTGGCAATCAAATGCTATTAAGGTAAAACATCTTTTACAAACCTGGGCCAAGTTTAAACCAGTAACCAGGCATCACAGCTGGCAAAGGGGCATGTCTGACTTTGACATGTATATATTGCCATTATTATGTAATCAAAATGAAAATTATTATTGCTGGTCTTCAATGATAATGTCAAGTTACTGTAATGTATTTGCACCAAAAAATGCTAAGGATTTATGCTGATATCGTCGAAAATCACACTTTGCCAGGGGCAGATATATACAGGGGCAGTATTATATATATATATATATATATATATATATATATATATATATATATATATATATATATATATATATATATATATATATATATATATATATATATATATATATATATATATATATATATATGTGTGTGTGTGTGTGTGTGTGTGTGTGTGTGTGTGTGTGTGTGTGTATATATATATATATATATATATATATATATATATATATATGTGTGTGTGTGTGTGTGTGTGTGTGTGTGTGTGTGTGTGTGTGTGTGTGTGTGTGTGTGTGTGTGTGTGTGTGTGTGTATATATATATATATATATATATATATATATATATATATATATATATATATATATATATATATATATATATATATATATATATATATATATATATACACACACACACACACACACACACACATCTATCTATATATATATATATATATATATATATATATATATATATATATATATATATATATATATATATATATATATATATATATATATATATATATATATATATATACACACAATGAACAAAATTATAAACTTATAAAATTATAAATACATTTGTTTTTGCCCCCATTTTTCATGAGCTGAACTTTTCTATGTACACAAAAGGCGTATTTCTGTCAAATATTGTTCACAAACCTGTCTAAATCTGTGTTAGTGAGCACTTCTCCTTTGCCGAGATAATCCATCCACCTCACAGGTGTAGCATATCAAGATGCTGATTAGACAGCATGATTATTGCACAGGTGTGCCTTAGGCTGGCCACAATAAAAGGCCACTCTAAAATGTGCAGTTTTACTGTATTGGGGGGTCTGGGGCGGTCCGAAGCCACTCAGTATCTGGTGTGACCATCATTTGCCTCATGCAGTGCAACACTTCTTCGCATAGAGCTGTTCAGGTTGTTGATTGTGGCTTGTGGAATGTTGGTCCACTGGTTCAATGGCTGTGCGAAGTTGCTGGATATTGGCAGGAACTGGAACACGCTGTTGTATACGCCGATCCAGAGCATCCCAAACATGCTCAATGGGTGACATGTCCGGTGAGTATGATGGCCATGCAAGAACTGGGATGTTTTCAGCTTCCAGGAATCGTGTATATGTAACCCCTCTACCGAGGTCCTAGTCGCCCCGCTCTGTGCGGGCCTCGAACCTGGGTCTCCGGCATGGGAGTCGGACGCTCTAACAAGGAGGCTGAAGGCTGCAACCTTCAGTCGCTAGAGCATCTCTTGAGATCAGAGGTGTGAGGTTTACTCACACAGCGACTACTAGCTGGCCTCCGTTACATATAGATCCTTGCAACATGGGGCCGTGCATTATCATGCTGCAACATGAGGTGATGGTCGTGGATGAATGGCACAACAATGGGCCTCAGGATCTCATCACGGTATCTCTGTGCATTCAAAATGACATCAATAAAATATACCTGTGTTCATTGTCCATAACATACACCTGCCCATACCATAACCCCACTAACACAGATTTAGACAGATGTGTAAACAATATTTGAGAGAAATAGGCCTTTTGTGTACATAGAAAAAGTCTTAGATCTTTGAGTTCAGCTTATGAAAAATGGGGACAAAAACAAAAGTGTTGCATTTATAATTTTGTGTATATATATGTAGCGTTTATAGTATAATACATATATATATATATATATATATATATAGTACAGTCCAAAAGTTTGGAACCACTAAAATTTTTAATGTTTTTAAAATAAGTTTCATCTGCTCACCAAGGCTACATTTATTTAATTAAAAATACAGTAAAAAACAGTAATATTGTGAAATATTATTACAATTTAAAATAACTGTTTTCTATTTGAATATATTGAATATATTTATTCCTGTGATGGCAAAGCTGAATTTTCAGCATCGTTACTCCAGTCTTCAGTGTCACATGATCCTTCAGAAATCATTCTAATATGCTGATCTGCTGCTCAAGAAACATTTAATGTGTACAATTGTACAATATTTTTGTGTACAATATTTTTTTTCAGGATTATTTGATGAATAGAAAGTTCAAAAGAACAGTGTTTATCTGAAATCTAATCTTTTGTAACATTATAAATGTCTTTACTGCCACTTTTGATTGATTTAATGCATCCTTGCTGAATAAAAGTATTCATTTCTTTAATTTCTTTTCAAAAAAATAAAAATAAAAATTCTTACTGACCCCAAACTTTTGAACGGTAGTGTATAATGCTACAGAAGCTTTGTATTTCAGATAAATGCTGTTCTTTTGAACTTTCTATTCATCAAGGAATCCTGAAAAAAAAAGTACACAACTGTTTTCAACATTGAAAATAATCATAAATGTTTATTAAGCATCAAATCAGCATATTCGAATGATTTCTGAAGGATCATGTGACACTGAAGACTGGAGTAATGATGCTGAAAATTCAGCTTTGCATCACAGGAATAAATTACTTTGTCAAATATATTTAAATAGTACACAGTTATTTTAAATTGTAATAATATTTCACAATATTACTGTTTTTTACTGTATTTTTAATTAAATAAATGTAGCCTTGGTGAGCAGACGAAACTTCTTTTAAAAACATTAAAAATCTTAGTGGTTCCAAACTTTTGGACTGTACTATATATATAAAATGTGTGTGTGTGTATACAGTGCTGCTTGAAAGTTAGTGAACCACTTGCAAAATCTGTGAAAATATGAATAATTTTAACAAAATAAGAGGAATCATACAATATGCATGTTTTTTTTTATTTATATATATATATATTAGCTGACCCACAAATATTTTTGCATGAGCAACTCTTTTTAATCTAATTAGTGAATTAAAGACATTAATAAATACTTTAGTATAGTATATATGACTTTAAAAAAAAACAAAAAACCAAAGAACAATGTTGGTCTGTTTCATCTCTGTATATTTATTTAAAATGTTGATGTTTAGTACAGTGAAAAAATATATATATAAAAAATTGCATACAAAAGCTCCATTGTTTGCTCCTTACAATAGTTGAGCTGTAGGGAGGGGTCAAATGTGCGGTTTTTGGAGTTTAATGAAATCACCCTTGTTTTCAGTCCCGATTGCTCCTGTTTTTCCGGAATCCATAAATGAACAATTCCCTCTCATTCACCTCTCAGGTTTAATTCATGTGTTTATTTTTGTTTCGGGACCTGAGGATGAAAGCCTGGCTGGGGGAGGGTGGGCCTGCTTCAATTTCCACTGATTCATTTACGTATCCGCCTTCATTCACAGACTTAAAGAGTGTTGCACAATACCAGCCAACTGTATTGTTGATGAAAACCATAAAGGAGGCATTTAATTGGGCTATTTATCCTCTACTTAAGTCCTGCACTGTACCCAGTCTGTTTGGGATTGTGTTCACACACGGCCTTCTCCTGTTGCACCGGCTGTCTCCTGCGGAAAGTGCGGGGCCAAATAATTACAGCTGCTCATGATCAAAGCTAGAACAATGTCCAAGACAAATACAATCGCGGCATCGAATAGCACCACAGCATATGATATATGGGAAATCAAGTTTGCCAACCAGGTGCTCAGCCAACAAGCCCCGGCTGAAACAGAGCCACTATGTATTACTAATAAAAACACATGGCTAAAGGCCAAGCAGATGTAACTACACGCTCATGCTTCCTTTATCAGTTATTAATTATGCGAATAAAGCTCAAGTAATCTGCCATGCCCTAAACGAGAGAGTTTGTTCACGCAGGGCTTTAGGAAACCATACAAACAAACACAACGTGTTGTCAAGATGAGCACATTGTTGATGATATGTTTATGACCTCACAAAGCTCCCGCTCTATTTGCATGCTGTCAGGATAGTATCTTCAATTTGAATGCAAATGCCAGTTTGGTCATATATCATCAGATTGTGTTTATTTATGGCCCAATACCGTGAGACAGAGCACATACGCCAACACAAATGACCTCACAGCCTCTATTTTAGAAAGGCTAAACCTCACAGGGCATGAAACTGACAACACATACCACTGTACTATAAAGTAGCAAGTACATTTAGATGTTTATTCACATTAGTAGACAGTAAGCCATATTGCTGATATATGCTTTCTCATAAGTGATTTTTCAATGCTAAACTATTTTTTATTACATATATGCAGTTGCAGAGACAACTACAAGTCAGTCATTCAAAGATTGATTTCTCTAAAAAGAAAACATTGGGACTCTGTGACGCTATCAAAGCATTGCTCTGTTTGTTGAACATCTCAACTGGGACGAGTCACAAACACTGGTTAAACCAATGGCGTACATTTGGGACGTTTGTTTCTCCAACCAATGGCAGAGTGGTTAAAGGTGAGGTTGCGAATTGCAATATAGAGAAGCTACGGTGGCCAACACAGGACAAAGATGTCGTCGTCTGAGACAGCAGAGAGTAGCCAGTCAATCAAATGCGCTCTGTAGAGTGTTTGTCCATTTAGGGCTACTGTAGAAACATGCCGGTGCAAAATGACGACTTAAAGGTGCCCTAGATTCAAAAATTGAATTTACCTCGGCATAGTTGAATAACAAGAGTTCAGTACATGGAAAAGACATACAGTGAGTCTCAAACTCCATTGTTTCCTCCTTCTTATATAAATCTCATTTGTTTAAAAGACCTCTGAAGAACAGGCGAATCTCAACATAACACCGACTGTTACGTAACAGTCGGGATCATTAATATGTATGCCCCCAATATTTGCATATTCCAGCCCATGTTCAAGGATTACACAAGGGCAGCCAGTATTAACGTCTGGATCTGTGCACAGCTGAATCATCAGACTAGGTAAGCAAGCAAGGACAATAGCAAAAAATGGCAGATGGAGCGATAATAACTGACATGATCCATGATATCATGATATTTTTAGTGATATTTGTAAACTGTCTTTCTAAATGTTTCGTTAGCATGTTGCTAATGTACTGTTAAATGTGATTAAAGTTACCATCGTTTCTTACTGTATTCACGGAGACAAGACTGTCGTTATTTTCATTATTAAACACTTGCAGTCTGTATAATGCATAAACACAACTTCATTCTTTATAAATCTCTCCAACAGTGAGGCATTAGCCGTTAGCTACAGAGCTTAGCCTCAAATTCATTCAGAATCAATGTAAACATCAAAATAAACACTGTACTTACGCGATTAGACATGCTGCATAACGAACACTTTGTAAAGATCCATTTTGAGGGTTATATTAGCTGTTTGAACTTTTTTTATGTTGTTTAAGGCAAGCGCGAGCTCTTGGGGCGTGGAGCATGAGAATTAAAGGGCCACACACCCTGAATCGCCTCATTTCTAATTATGCCCCAAAATAGGCAGTTAAAAAAATGAATTAAAAAAAAAAGTATGGGGTATTTTGAGCTGAAACTTCACAGACACATTCAGGGGACACCTTAGACTTATATTACATCTTTTAAAAAAAAGTTCTAGGGCACCTTTAACATGTAAGGGGACCCGCAGTGTATGTAGATTAGAAATGGCTCATTCTAAGGTAATAAATACATAACGGTTCATTATGTAAGGTCTTTATATATCACTGAAAGCTGTTATGTATATTATATTGCATTTCTGTTAGTAGATCCTCCTAAAATTTAAACGTTGCACCTTTAAGAAACCTGTCTGAAAACAATGGTTGTCATTCCCTAATAACTGCATGGATTATTTGTATTTATACGCACAGGAGAACTTTCCACAAACATTTTCTGCCTAATTCACAACACGTGTATGCACATAAATAATATACATAACACTGTAAAAAATTATTTTCATGATTTCACATTTTTTTTTGTCAAATCAACTTCAAAAATTAGTGTGGTTCAGATAACATAATATTTTGAGTTTCTATTGATTAAACCAATTGCCTTCGTTGTATAAATTCAAATTTTTAATTTCAATAATTTTAATTTTTTTTAAGTTAAACCAACAATTCTTTTTACAGTGTATAAGTATACTGTATAAAAATGATAGATATTATATATAGTATGTGATTTTGCACAAGTTTCAGCTGTTTGTACTTTTTTTATTTAGAATATACACACTTAGAAATTGCACACTTTAAAATGTGAACGTCAATGACATAAACAGATGCAGTCCACAATTATCTAACTAAAAAACTAGAAATAGTTTCTGCTTGTGAGTCATTAAAGGGATAGTTCACCCAAAAATGAAATTTGTGTCATAATTTACTCACCCCCAAGTGGTTCAAAACCTGTATGAGTTTCCTTGTTCTGTTCTTTTGTGCTCAACAGAACAAAGAAATTCATACAGGTTTGGAACAACATAAGGGTGAGTAAATGATGACACAATTTTCATTTTTGGGTGAACTATTCCTTTAACCCTTGTGCTGTGTTGAAAACCCTATCAAACTCTTGGTGTTCCCGGTCAAAAATGACCGGCCTGCTTATAAATCGCTCATTATGCTACCTTATCACCAAATATTGGATTCAATCTTTTTGTCAGCTTGTTTTCTTTCAATTAGGACAGGTTTTGTGTTTTTTTTTTGGAACGGATCGATCGTAGACCTTACTTATCTGAGCTTATGTACCTCAGTTTTTGAGTGAAAAAGGTGTTTTTTGTGGATAATTATGTCAATTTTGCACAAATTTGCACTGTTTATCACACTATTGTGCTTTAGTGTTTAAACAGGACATTTGTTTTGAAATGGTTTTATTTTGTTTTTATTTATTACAAAATGGCACAAAATCACACTTGTGTTCCCAGTCAAAAATGACCGGTCTGCAGAAAAATAACTTAGAAATCAATTATTACGCTATTTTATTACCAAATATTGGATTCAATCTTTTTGTCAGCTTGTTTTCTTTAAATTAGAACAGGTTTTGTATAAATTTTTGAAACTGGATGATCGTAGGCCTCATTGATCTGAGCCTCACTGATTTGAGGATAAAGTTCAATAATAAAAAAAGCCTGTAATACTGAAAATGGTTCGTTTGTTTACATGAACGTGTATGAATGTGCACTGATTCACGAGTATGCATGTATCCACACATGCAGACGTCCGAGGCCTTTATTTTTGCTCGCCCACATGTACATATGCAAACATGAACATGATATTTCTCTGATTTTCGACTCCCCAATTCATTTTCAATGGGCGGTCATTTTTGACCAATATCAGCTCAGATCAATGAGGCCTACGATCAATCAATTTCAAAAAATAAATACAAAACCTGTCCTAATTTAAAGAAAACAAATTGACAAAAAGATTGAATCCAATATTTGGTAATAAAATAGCGTAACAAGTGATTTATAAGTGATTTAAATTTGTATAGGCTGGTCATTTTTGAGTGGGAACACCACAAGTGTGACTTTATGCCTTTTTGTAATAAATAAAAACCAAAATAAAAACATTTTAAAACAGATTTCTGGCTTAAACATTAAAGACAAAACCTGTCCACTCTTGCATTGTTTATCACACTAGTGTGATAAACAATGCAAATTTTTTTCATATTTTGATTTTCAAAATTTACAAAATTATCCACAAAAAACACTTTTTTCACTCAAAAACTGAGGTGCCTACTCTCAGATAAATGAGGCCTACGATTAATCAGATGCAAAAAGAAACACAAAACCAGTCCTAAATGAAAGAAAACAAGTTGACAAAAGATTGAATCCAATATTTGGTGATAATATAGCATAATGACACAAGTGTGACAAAGTGAAAAAAAAGTTAAAAAAAAAAGTAAGAAAATTAGAAGTAGTTATACCCTGTGTGAACAAAGTCACGAAGATTAAGTCCAATGCAATAACATTAACTAGTATTTTCAGGAAAAAGAAAATCTCTGGGTCAAAGTGACCCGAACACCAAGTGTGGTGCTTCCTTGGAAGTCCGTATTTATTGCATTTTTGCTTTTTGTGTTTTTACGCCATCTAGGAAACTTGGGGCTAAAAGAAAATCCTGAGATTCCCACTCCTAATTACGATTCTGTGGTGTGGTTCATGTGGGTTCAAATCTTTTAATGATCTGACATAACTTGAAAGTACCAAACGGCATGTGCCTGAAATTGCTTTTATACCCTTACAGTTTAATATTCTTATAGTTAATTATCCAAGGTCTTTTATTTTATTCCTAAGAACTAAATTCAACTTTATTTCATTAACATTTTAAAAATGGCTCTTTAGCTATGATTAAATACATTTATGAAGGCAAACTTAAAGAGTGACTTCAATCTGCTCAATTTATACCACCAAACTGTTAAAATGGTGCCAGATTAGCAAAGCAACAATCACTAGAAATTATCCTGCACTACTGACGCTATGTGTTTACTTTGAGAGGTACCCCCTCAAGGGTGGTCTGTAACTAGTGACGAACAAATAAACTGAAGGATTAGAGCATGTTTCTCTTCTCACAGATAGTATCTTAGTCTCCTGATCGAGGAAGAACAGATAAAAGGAGCACAGTGTAGCATCAGGTCTCATTTAGATGGCACTGACGCAAGAGACAGCTCCATACAAGCCATTACATTTGAATACAGTAGCGTGTCAGTGAATGGCAATGACTTATTAATGCACCGTTATGACTTACAAAACATGCAATGGATGATAGCATCAACATTACCTTCGTCATCAACTCATTGTGGCCAAAAGGCATTAAGAAGCGCTGACAGCTTTCAATCTGCTGGACAGATTCACCTCAACTTCCCTGTGGCAAATAACATGGCTGGGTGCAGGGCATTACCTGAAAAAGACACATGCAGACGCATTCAAAAAAACTCAACTATAAGCATAAAGTCTGGTGTATATTGTTGCTATTTCAGGTCATGAAACCATTTCTGTGATTTGTAATATGGGTAAAGCTGAAGTCAGTGCTATAAAAGATGTATTCACACAGTGATTTGAAGCAGAAAATTTTGTGGAAGTCAATTTCAATGATAATTAGCTATTTGAGTTGATGTGGCTGACAGTTTATGCAAACTCCTGAAAGAGTTGAATACTGTTGTGTAGGAAAGCCTAACAGTGACCAATAGTTCATTTACACGACAACAGCGTTTTGGGTGCCTGAAAACGGGTTTCAACGTTCAAGTTTTTGAAAACGGTCTCCATCTAAACAACAAAAGCGCAAACCTCTGAAAACGATGAAATCATGCACATGCATATTAAATGTTCGGTCTACAGTGTTTCGTCGCCATCTAATGGCCTGGCAGCATAATACAGCATTTTTGGTTGTTTTCGCGGATCCGTGTGAATAGGGATCGTTTTGACAACGGTGTCGTCTGTTCGCGGAAAACCGAAAAGGAAAAGCTTCTCCATTTTAAGTATATCGTTGTTATGTAACGTACCTTAACAAACTAACAGCAAATCTAGAACAGAACAGGAAAGCTAAATAAAACGATACAAAATGTGAAAAACAGATTCAAACTCTGACACCAAGGACATATTAAATGGATAGTTCACCCAAAAATGAAAATTATCCCATGATTTACTCACCTTCAAGACATCCTAGGTGTATATGACTATCTTCATTCAGACAAACACAATCAGAGATATATTTAAAAATATCCTTAGTTTATAATGGTAGTGAGTGGAGGGCCGCTTTTTGAAGTAATAATGAAAAATTATAATTTTTGTTGGAAAAATAATGCATCCATAAAAAAAAGGTAATCCATATGACTCCAGGGGGTTAATAAAGGCCTTCTGAAGAGAAGCAATGGGTTTTTGTAAGAAAAATATCCATATTTAAAACTTTATAAATTCAAATAACTAGCTTCCGGCAGACGACTGTCCGAGTAATCCTCCGATGCGATGTAGGAGTATCTAAACTCTTGCGGTTCAAACAAATATGGCTGTGCAACAAATTTAAGCTCCTCTTCTCTTATATTGAAATCTGCTGACATTTCTCTTTAAATTTTCTCGTTTTAGACTTCTAATTCGTGACCGGTGTTTTGTTTTGCTCTCTCCTCTGCGTTCGGGTCAAAGGTTGCTCTTCCACCCAAATCGACTTGCGCATTCTGCGCACGGTCATCCACTGGAAGCTAGTTATTTTAATTTATAAAGTTTTAAATATGGTTATTTGTCTTACACAAATGCATCGCTTCGCTTCAGAAGGCCTTTATTAACCACCTAGAGTCATATGGATTACCTTTATTTTATGGATGGATGCTTTTTTTTTTTTACTTCAAAATGTGGTCCCCCATTCACAACCATTATAAACCTTGGAGAACTAAGAATATTTTTAAATATATCTCCGATTGTGTTCGTCTAAAAAAGAAGATAGTCATATACATAAATCATGGGATAATTTTCATTTTGGGGTGAACTATCCCTTTAAATTGATCAAAATTAACAGTAAATGCATTTAAAATGTTACAAAATATTTATATTTCAGTTATATATTCTAAATATTTTTCATTTTGTTTACGGTTCCTCCTGTGACTCCTGGAAATGGCAGATTTCAGAGGTTCCTGCCATTTAAACATACAATATGCATCATATGGTTTGTGAACAGCCTTTAGGTGTGCCGTCTGATACCGAGATGACAGAGTTTGAATCTTTTGGCAATGACAAAAATCACTTTCGCTTACCCAGGTAGGTGGCATGAGGCTGGAGCGTTGCCATAGTTTGAAGACACACAAGACGGTGAACAAAGTGCGAGAGGGTTGACTGTCAAGTCCTCCTCCTCATGCCTCATGGGACTCAAATCCTCATCATGTCATGAAACAGATGCGTCTCTTTGATGTGAACATGCCAGGCTGTAGTATTTGATGTATGATACCCCTCTATCCATGTGATCTCTTTATATCAAACCCCTCACATCTGAGGTAATGCCCTATATCTCAGATTTTAATATATCTGTAGATATAGGATGAAAGCAGATTAAAAGGAAAAGGATGTAGTCGCTGAAAACCATGAATGTTTGTGACTGACGTCTCAAGTATCAGACATTGGCGGAAAAAGACATGTGGAAGGAAGCAAATATTTAAATAAGCCATGAAAATCACATGGGAACGTCAGCATTCTCATTTCATCACACATGTCAAGTGCCTGAGAAAAATACAGGTAGTATTCAGCAGGATTTTAAAGAGAAAACTTTTAACTAACAGCTATTATAGAACCTGTAATACATGTCTGGTAAAGCTCCGGGAACAGAGTTTGGGTCTCCTGCCCACTTCATCGTCCTTCTATAGGAGGCAGATTTTGTCATGGATGGCTTTGAATGCAAGTAAAAGCAGATGCAGGGGAAATGGAAAAGAAAACATGGCTGGGCTTCATGTAACAGTTTAATCTACCGGTACAGCTGATGATGTCACATGATGGAGTGGTGACACTAAAGGGGTGCATAATCTTCAGAAAATGTTCAACCACATCCGGAGGGCAAAGTAGTTGTGCGTTTTACTCAGGCTTTCGTTTTATATGAGACCAAAAATGTAAATATTGTTTCCAAAATCTTTTACATACATACTGTAAATGCAGGTGTAAAATAAAATAAATCTGATGCTTTTTGAAGCGACTTACATTAAATTGAAGGTATACATTTAATAAAAAATAAATAAATAAATAAAAAAATCAGTTCATGCATTCCCTGGGATTTGAACCCATGACCGTGGCATTGTTAACATGAATTTCGAAGGCTGCGTCCTACGGAGGTCACGTTTGAAGGCTGCATACGTCAGAGGCGGTCTCATTTAAGAAAATAGTCTCATTGTGTGTAAAAATTGAGTAAATGGAATGATTGTTTTCCTGCCACAATGTAGAAAGAGTCCAAATGATGTCACTTCCTGGGTGTCACAATTTTATAAAATGATCCATTTTTTAAAAGGCAAAAAGTCACGTGGTTGCAAAATTTGTTGTTGCAAAACAATTTTTTGATAATAATTAGTCATAATTAGCCAATTAATAATTATTTGGTTACACCAGGGGTCTCAAACTCAAATTGGCAGGGGGCCATTTCTGTGATTGACACCTCATAGGAGGGCCATATTAACATTCAAGTGCAAGAAAGCGCAACATTTCAGAAAATTTACTTTCCTTTGCATTATTTCTCATTTACTTCAAATTTCATTAGGCCTACTAAAATATTTTTATACGTATACTATAAATATTTTATTTGCCATACTAAAATGTAAACAGCAGTGTCTCTCTCATTGTTACAGAGTGTAATATAATTATATAATACTATTACTAATATAATAGGCCCTACTACTAATATACTAATATAATACTACTAATATAATACTATTAATTGCAATAGTCTGGTGCAACTTCTCACATCCAACAAGGTGCATGGAATAAAAAAATTAGTAATTTAGGAACAAAACCAGCAACACTTGTGGCATGGAGGGGTCAGAAATAAACAAAAAACTAGAGCTATATATATATATCAACTTTATTTTGCCGAAAAATAAAAATCTCTCATTGTTACATACATTATTAGTTTTTAAAGCTGCAGTCCGCAACTTTTTTTGTGTTAAAAATTTACAAAAATTATATAATGAGAATATACAACATGAATCCATTTTCCAAACCGTGTTTTTGTCTTACCCTGAATCATTATGGTACACTTATAATAAGTGTTTATATTCAGACTATTTCAGACTGGACTGGTAGGACTCGCCGCAGAGTATCGCAGTAACTGTGTGACTCGCCATAGACATACATGGAGAAAAGTAGCTCCGGCTAGAATGTTCCTCCACAAGACGCGTGCAGTTCTGTTTATTAACCGCTAGAGGGCCAAAAATCGCGGACAGCAGCTTTAACATTTAGTGGAAGTATTTTCCCTTACATTATGTTAGCTTAAATAACATTAAAATCTTGCACTGACCAAATATGCATTTCAAATATCCCTGAATGCATTTGTACACTCTTCTGTTTCTTGACAGACACCTGGCAGCGCTTGTGCTCACACAGCTGAGACACATTTGTCCCAGATGCCGTTTGAGCATCGGTAACGTTTAATGGTTGCATCGGACGCGTTTCGGTGGTTTAAATCGACGCTCGTGACTTAAAGTCGAGTGCTTTTACTGTAATTTAGGCAAGCGTGCTCGTAATAGAAGCGACGCGGTTGAGAGCGCGGCTCATGGTTGCATAGCAACGACAGGCGCCACTGGAGCGAAAGCGCATTGTAAAGAAGGAGAATGCGGCGCGGCCGCTTATGTGACGCGGTATGTGAATGCCCTCATAGAACGGCGACTTTTTCTTCGCATATCAGACAGGTAGCAACTAGAGAATAATAATAATAATAATTTAGCGGGCCGGATTATGTTTTATTTTTGAGATTAGTTTGCGGGCCGGGTAGATGGGGAGGGCGGGCCGTAAATGGCCCGCGGGCCGGCAGTTTGAGACCACTGGGTTACACTTTTTTTTTTCTTTTTCTTTTTAAGGTGACGTAGTTACATTGTACTTGCCCCAATAACTACTGAGCAATATTAATTAACTACATATACTTACTATAGAGTTACTGTTAGGGTTTGGTTTAGGGGTAGTTAACGACTTTATTCAACAAATTCGTCTCTTCCCTGTCATTCTCCTGCACTGTTTGCGTTGTAGCGCTTCTGTGTTTACGTCAGAACGCAGACTTATTATTAGTCAGCTCCTGCGTCAGCATCACACGCATCATGCTCACATGAACAGCACTGGCCAATACTGAGCCAGCATTCTGACAAAAGCGCTGCAACGTAAACAGCGCAGGAGAATGGCAGTGAAGAGACAAATTTGTTGAATAAAGTCATTATTTTTGTTTGTTTTTGCGCAGAAAAAGTATTCTCGTCACTTCATAAAATTAAGGTTGAACCACTGTAGTCACATGGACTGTTTTAACAATGTTTTTACTACTTTTCCGGACCTTGAACGTGGCAATTAAATTGCTGTCTATGGAGGGGTCAGATACTTCTCGGATTTCATTAAAAATATCTTAATTTGTGTTCTAAAGATGAACAATGGTCTTATGGGTGTGGAACGACATGAGGGCGAGTAATTAATGACAGAATTTTCATTTTTGGGTGAACTAACCCTTTAAAATAAAGTGATACCAATTATTTTAGTACTCTAATGAACTTGATATCAGTTCAAGAGATAATGTAAAATTTATGACTGTATAATTTAAATTGTCAGATACACTTATGAAGGTAAAGACATATGAGCTAGAATACTTCGAAAATGTTTTTTACAGTAAAGTAACCTATTTGTGGAAAGATAACAGGTATTTAAGATAGTTATACTTATTCAAAGACATGAAATGTCTCAGAAACACTTTATGCTGTACGGTCCAAGAGTCTGGAGTCTGTATATTTGGAAATAAACTATTATGTATATTTATTTGTGAGGAGAACACATAATGTCCTGACAAAGACATCTCTACAACAACAACAACAACAAACAATTGTACCACAATAATTCTTTCCCATCACCATTCAAAACAACTTCACTAACTCATCTTTATGTGTTAAGGATACTGTAATGATTTCCACATGACTTGATGCATTTACCTTTATGGTGGTTTGCATTTTCAGCACTGGAGGGGAGGTCAAACGGGCCGAGGCTTTTACTGCAGAGCGGCAAAGACAAGAACCAGGTGCTACCGAGAGTCTGTCACTATCAATAAAGCCTGTGTTAAAAGACACTGCTGAAAGAAAAAAGCAGTTGGCAGAAACATTTACAAACACCATTTAATATGTTACGCGACTGATTGAATGTTATAGAATTGAGATAACTTGGGCACCCTTGTATTGAATTAGTTCTGGCACATTTATTCAAGATACGCAAGATATAAGGATCATCTTGTTTCATGACTGAAATAATTCAAGCAAGTCATCTTATAAGAATATAGGTAAACCGATGAAGAGGGGAAAAGTAACTTTATACCCAAGGACAAGTTCACATCATGTTCATATCGAAGTGCCTTCCAGTAATGTTGAAAGCCCTACTCAATGCAGTTCAGAGATTGAACAAGATCTGGCAGAGGACATGCAGAGAAAAACATGACGGCTGGCACATTTGGACGTTTCATCTCTGAGCTGGAATCAAAGGAGCGGGCAGGGTATTCCTGAAAGAGTCTGGATTAACCCTAGGTATCCCACATTCACAGGGGCATGACTGCATCTGGAGGCCAGCTGGTCTTGTGTGTATTTTCTGATATATTTCATTGACCTTGTACAGCAGTTGCATACGGCACTGTTTAACTGCGGGAACTGGGCAAAATGTACATTATGATCAGGGATGTTTTCATGTCTTTGGCTACGCCTACACTAATCCAGATACATCTGAAAGAGCATCTTTTTCTCGAAGTTTCGGCCTTTCGTCCACACCGAGATGGAAAACTGAAAACTGAGTTTTTTGAAGACGCTCTCCAAAGTGGATAAATTTAACAATGCTGTTTTGGAGTTGCAGTGTGGACTGTGAAAACGGAGGCATTCGAAAACCATGATGCATGTTTAGTCATGTGATGCATACTGTACCAATAGGTATCTACGTTTATACTAGTACAAAGCAAAATCCCCAGAGTTAAAACTCTGCTCAGAGTACATACAGTATGGTCCCTCTCTACAGAGAGTTAAAGTAATACTAAAGCAAAGTTAAAGTTAATGAAATAACTAAGAGATGACTGAGCATTAGTGATGAACACCTGCTATTAACAAGCAGAATCACTGAAGCCACAGCCACAGCCTTAGATGAAAAAGACATTAAATCTCTCAAGATCTCATCAGAGGATTAAACAACTCCACAAACAGCATTACCAGCATCACTCGCTATGATCAAATGCTTTCTTAAAGGTGCTAAAGAGAATGTTTTGTTTTATACATTTTTGCAATATTACTTGAAACTGTCTTTACTAACTGATAAAAGACTATTTATTAGGTGCACTGAAAGGAATAATATTAATATACATCATCTGTGCTCGAGGTAGGGCCTTAAAAACATCAGCCAATCGTTTACGCGATCATCGTTTGTGTTTGTTTTGTTTAAATATTTACATATTCATCTAAACACTACTCTCAGCAGTGTGGGCGGCGTCAGGATGTTCGCTTACAGTATATTGGTGGTCACATATTTCACACTTCTTTCGAAAGTTTAGAGTTTGCCGTGAGTATATCAGGGCTTTCACAGTGTTGCTAAAGATCCGTTTTCCTTTGTAATATGAAGATTGTACAGTCATGTAAAGATGGCAGAAAATTTACTCGCAACTGCTGTCCTCTGGCAAAACATGAGGGAAATTGCATTTTAGACCAAACATGGAGTGGCAATTGAGTGTCCGGTCTCGGTATCATCCGAGTTATCACTTTTTTCACGTGTGCAGTAAAGTTGATTTAAGCATTTTTTGACATTTCAGTGTGGATGAAAAACTTTTGGAAAATGCTTGAAATGCTAGTCTGGACGAAGAGCATTTGAAACGAAAATTACATTTGGATTAATGTAGTCTTTGATGTGCATTTTGTGTGAGAGTGCAGACTTTTAATTTTTTAATTAATAAGACTTTTAATCACAATTAGGTTGATCTTTTTTTTTTGGGTGGAATGCTTTATTAAAAACACTGAGTAAAGAAGGACAATACTGTTAAAAAATAATCAGGACAACTATGAATTGTAAACTGAAGACTATGATCCTTTCTATTCTAATACAATAAACACACAACAAAAAGGTTTCAAAATAAATACTACAAAAAAAAAATGCACCTATACCTAAGACAAAAGCTAAATCATTTTGTTTAACAAAAAAAAAAAAAAAAAAAAAAAAAACTACATTCAAACAAAGAAATATCAAAACACCATGGTTAGAAATGTTACAGACTAAAGAAATTCTATTAAAGTTATGCCAGTAACTTCAAAAGGACAAATCTCACAGATTTAAATATGTGGATTTTATGTTTAACCGCTTTGCAAGCAAGAAACAACTGTCCAGATTTCAGAACAAAACGTTGCCAAAATGTACACAGAGAATATACTGTTGTCACCACAAATATTTTCAGACCATTGAATAAACGACAGATTTTTCTAAAAACAATGCCTAAAAGAGGGATGCACACAACCAACCGTATACGTCACATCCAGGCACACATTTTGGCTTAAAGGATTGTCCCTTGCTCAATACACCAAGCTCTTTTGACAGCATTTGTAGCATAATGTTGATTACCACAAAATAATTTCAACTTGTTTTATTTTTCAAAGCAAAAAACAGGTTTACATTAGCATACTTGTATTTTTGCACTTATATATTTATATGTACATTAATTGCACTGTAAAAATTGTCACTTTTGCAGATAAAAATCTGATACATTTTCTCTTTTGTTTTGATATTTCTCTATGCAAACAGTCTTTTTTTTATATATTAGAACATATTGTGCAGAACTTATTAGCTTTACTGACTTTGCAACCTCTATTTTTGCTGTTAAAAAAACACACAAGGAAATGATTTTCTGCTGTACTTGACAATATGCCATAAATGCTGTTGATAGAGTTTAATGTGAATTAAAGCCAGAACAATGCAGTAAATGTAACAGTTTCAATAAAAGCTTATGATCTTTAAGGCAAGTAGGGCAATTTTCAAATTACATGTCATCTTTCATCCAATTGTAACAGAGATTATGAATTCTAGGGAGTGTACAAGAACATAGATGGCATAGTTTACTAATAAAACAGTTTAGTTTTCTATATTTACAGTATTGTGTACCTTTCACAAGCTAACTCGCATTCTTTTTTTTTAAACCGAACATATAAAAATGCTGCCATAAGACTCAGAACCATGAAACAGTGATTTAATGTGGAACAACATCCAAAACAGTTCAAGAAGTCCTTTGGGTGGTCCCAATGTTTGTGTTTTTTGTTTTGTTTTTGTACAAACCACGTTCACCTCCTCGTCCCTCTGTAACAGAATTGCTTCCTCCTCTCTCTCTGCGTACCTGGAAAACGGCTTAGGCCTTCTCCAAAGACTGGTAGTATTCCTTGAGAACGTTCCAGGCTTTGGGTGCCATGAAGCCTTCAGGGGGGTTCTGGCCCTCTCGAGCCATCCTCCTCATGCGGGTTCCTGAGATGAAGTCATAGTCCTGGTGTCTGGGTAAAACGAGACGGCGGAGGGAATTTTAAGATGTGCACGGAAAAGGGACAGTGTGGTACCCAAAGTGATAAGAACAAGCAAAAGAAACATAATCTCGGGGTTTGCGTCAGAGATAATAACTAGGTGTTGTACACTGCTCCTTTGTTCGGGACATTTCGCTCTGGAGGGAACGATGTATTATACTCTGAAAAGAGCTCTATGATAAAATATGTTCTCTCAAGTGGCTCTTCAAGCCACATAATTCCTTTCAACGGTGCAAAGACGACGAGGTAAACAGGCTGACTTTTCTTCTAGACAAAAATAAATTAGCAAGAAACAGAAATCTAAACTTCAGACCAATGTCATTAAATCCAAACTCTCGGCTACACATTTTCATTTAAACAAATGCTTCGAAAATAAACAGTGTGCAAAATGTCTGATAAATAGAGCTAATTAGTCTCCAACAGCACGAATAAAACTCGAACGCTAGTCTAAATACAATCCTGAACGGCTCCTAAGGATAGGGTTTATTTGTTACGGATTAGTTGTTCTTCAATTAAGACGCAGACCTTATGAAAACAAATTCACACAGCACAATGAATTTATAAACATGCACCGTTGCACTGCGCTTTCCCTGCTGTAATCACGTTCATTTAATGGTGTCATTCAGGCTTTCTTTATCTAGACAAGTGAAGCATTTCATATGGGCTTATAATATGAAATGCTGAATTGTGGAAATGAAGCAGCGGTTTTTAAATGGGATCAGCTTTGCCATCACAGGAATAAATTACATTTTAAAATATATTAGAGTTTATAAGACCTTAATGCGCGCTTCTTGTACTGTGTATTCAGCTCTTACAGTGATTTTCTGGAGTGAAAACGGACGCTTCATCTTTTGTGTGAAGTACAATAAACTTCATAAAACTCATCAGTAAAGTTTTGGCCATCATTCGGATGGGGTCTGCTACAACAGGCTTGTACTAATAGTGGATAAAAGCAAGATGACAAAAAAAAAAAATTATAACCGTAATTAAACTAAATTATACCTGCTCCATCTCCATGCAGCATATATTCTCTGGCTCTGTAGGCATCATTGTCTGACTACGGTTCGAACTGAACACCATTACTGACAGTGCATGAGATTGTTCTGTTTTGTTGTTGCAGGCACTCTTTAAGCTCCGTCCTCTTCTTGAAAGGGGACCCGGAGCAGCAACTCAATTGCATTTAAAGGGACACACAAAAAAATGGCATTTTTTTGCTCACCCCCCAAAAAGTGGCGATTTTAACATCCTATAAAAATTATCTGTGGGGTATTTTGAGCTAAAACTTCACATACACATTCTGGAGACATCAGAGACTTATTTTACATCGTAAAACGGGGCATAATAGTTCCCCTTTAAAAAAAAAATGTAAATGCTCAGCAGAGGTCGCGTTAACCGAAAATTTTCCGTCATTGACGGAATTTTTTTATCAATGACGGAAAAATCTGAAGGCCGTCCGTCACGGTGACAGATTACACTCAGGGTGATCTACTGTAAATTGTAACTGTAATTCCCACCCCTGTCCAGTTGGTGGCGAGTGCGCTCCAATGTAGCAGCAGAGCACTGGATCCAGAACAAAAATAAAACTGGTAGGAATCTTTTGCTATGCGTTTGATACTGATAACGCACAGGCGAGTACCCAGAAGCTACAACTCTCTATCACGCCACATTAAAGAGCGCCAAAACGGTATTTATTGCTTGAATTTCTTAATGAAATGGACAGAATTTGAAATCTGAGACTTTTGTTCCATATCAAAAGCAACACAATGGGATGGGAGGCGCACAATGCACTGTTTAATCATCAACTGAAAACAGCATATAGCCTACCAAGAGATCGATTGTGATTTAGGAATCGATATTGGTCTCATGCATGCGCAAAACAGCAAGGAGACATTTTAGTTGTTTATTAATAAAGTAATGTTTTCTGAATCAGTGTCGGCTGCAAAGATGAAGTTGATATTGACTCTCATCATCTCCTCATGGATGCGCTAGAGAGAGAATGCACTTCATTCGGTTTAGTCTACATAATCAGAGCAGCCTATTTCTTTTCGTTTTGAATTAATTCGTTTTCGTTAAAGTAGGTATTTAAAGCTTTCTGTAGATATATTTCTCATGTCTGTGAGGCAAGCAGCCGCTGAGTTTCGGTTCATTTAGCTGACGCGTTCCAGTTCACGAGCCAGTGATCGCGCCCGCGCCTCCATGTCATGATTATATTGTCTGGTATATTTGCTTCTTATTTATTACATCCAGGCAATTGGTTAATGAAACATTGATTAAAATTAAGATACAATTTTTACAAAACGAAATTCACTTTAAAGAAGGGCTTTCTACAAAATAAAACTTAATGAAGTGTTTAAAATCATGTCTGACCCTCTCCATGTCTCCCGATATATTGCGCATCTTATGATGCATCTTACTCATGCTGTTAACTTTTCATAATCAAATAGATGAATTTAAAATATAACATAGGACTATTTAAGCATAAATATGAAACTACGTTTTCTTTAATAGCTACCATCGTAGCCTATAGTACAGTACAGAGAAATTTCACGTGTGAATTACCCGTCATTTTAATTTTCATATTTTAATTATAATAACACATTTAATTGCTTTTATTTTTGTTCAAATGTTATAATAACACATTTAATTGCTTTTATTTGTGAACAAAAATAAAAGCAATTAAATGTGTTATTATAATTAAAATATGAAAATTAAAATGACGGGTAGTAATAGATTATGACGGAATTTTTACGACCCTGTCCGTCAAAATGACGGACAATGTTAAAGTCTAACGCAACCTCTGATGCTCAGTCACCTATAAATCCCAGAACACTAGCAACCAGCGTCCCAACAAACATCCAGAACACCCTGGCAACCTCTTAGGAACATCCTAGTCACCACCCAGAACACCCTAGCAACTGGCTAGCAATAACTTAGCAAGTATTCAGTATATAAAGCCACATAGAAACGCACTAGTAACCACCTAAAACACCCTAGCAATGCCCTAACAAGCATCCAGAACACCTCAGCTGCCGGCTGGCAACACACTAGTAACCACACAAAATTCCATAGCAACTGCCCTAGCAAGAATCCAGAACACCTTAGCAATCCCCCAATAGTAAGATGCAAATCTGATGCATCCTACCATTGGATGGAGCCACAAGTGATGGTTTATGGAATATTATCACCATTCCACCTGGTAGTCACTTCAATGGGGTGAAGGGGTGGAACACATAAACCCTGACTCCGTAGAGAACCGTTAATATGCATTTAAATGAGAAACAGCTTGGACTGATTTGAGCCATTTTAGATGAGGACTTTAAGGGGGATGGCTGGCAATTAGGCTCAGCATCCATATTCGACTCAAATTTGGCCAGGCCCAACACCCTGCTCAAGGAGCAGACGGAACGCCATAAATTTACTAAGGCGCCAAGCGGGGCTCTTTGAAACTCAGATGGAGTGTGAGTCTGCCACCCCAACCCCCTCCAAACGATTGCTGGGATGGAGGAGGGAAGTGATGCTAGTAACCTCCAGCCTCACTATGACACTTGACTTTACATATCTGAATACCTAATCATAATAAGGATAATTATAATTACGGCACGTGACGTATAGACAGCGAAACAGCCCAAAAAACTTGTCATTCCAAACCCGTATGACTTTATTTCTTGTATGAAAGATGATGTTTTACAGAATATCCAAACTGCTCTTTTCCATAGATTGAATAAGGAATTACGAATGTTAATATTTTTATATTTTTTAGCATTCCAATTGAATATTCAGTGCCATCTGTATGGAATATTTTTACTTTTTTTTTTTTTTTATGTTTATGGAACTTGACAGATGAAAGATCTTTTTAAAGATCTTTTTTTGTTGTTGCTGCTGTTTTTCCATGGAAAAAAAAAGTCACATATGGTTTTGGAATGACCTGAGGGTGAGTAACTGATACAATTTTCATTTATTTGGTTTAGCTACTCCTCTCCTTGTGAGATGTGCATATGCATAAAGATCATTCAACATTAAAGTCCCCAGTTCTTCCAGTCTGTTTTGCTGCATGTTGACATGCTGCATGTTCTTCATCAGCGACGACTGAAAGGGCTGTTAACTCGATAGCGGTGGGCACTATTAATTGCAAGACGAGACGCCGTGAAAATGCATGATTTTCGTTAGTCATCTTCCACAGCATTTGCACAGCGCCAGAGGAATAATGGCAGATCTCCACTTCTAAATGACTTCAAAGAACAGAGCAAAGCCATAGAATTTGGTAAAAGCACACAACAACAAAACATTTCCTGTTATTCTTGGCAACACAGTTAAGAATCGAGTAAGCCTGACATGGAGGGAACTTTAACTCAAGATATGCAATGATAGACTGTTTAAACATGTATATAAAGCAAATTCCTAGTTTCAGTTTACCGCCACTATCAATATGTCCAAGTCTCGAATTTGATCAAATTTGATCCTTAAAGACACTTGTCTTACTCATTTTGTGAAGTTACTTTGATATTACAAAAAGGAAAGCAAAATAAAAGGGGGAAAAAAAGATATAAACTTACTTTTTGGGATCATAAAAATCCATGGCCTTCTTGACTTTATTGTAGGCTGCCACTTTGAAAGGCACAATTTCCAGCGATATGAGTCCAGGGGCCATGGTGAGAACTTTAGCTCCGTGGGAGGGCTCATAGAGGTCTTTACCTGTGTCTGGGTGAGGCATTCCTGCGGGGTCACGGCCCACTATGTAAAAGTTGGCCCCGGCCACCATTCGGGCCCTGCAGTGCCACTGGACCTGTTGGAAACAGTTCAAATTTATTCTATTTTCACTTTAAAACTAATCAATTACAGTGTTAGTTCAACCAGTTTACGCTACTGCAGCAGTGTGAACAATGAAAGTGAATGGGGACTGGGGTTGTTGATATACAAAAAGACAAAACAAGCATCATAAAATATCATAAAATAACTCCATACGACTTGTACACCATGTTCTAAGTCTTCTGAAACCATACAATATTTTTGTTTGAGAAAGAGGTCAAAATTTAAATAATTAACTTAAAATCTTCCCCTCTGCCATAGCTCTCAAATGTCATTCACATTTGTGTACATTTAAATACGCCGCAACAAAACAGGTTTGACGTCAACTGATTCTTGCATGTCTTGTAGCCAAATGCATGTGAATGTGATTTGAGAGTGCCTACAACAGGAAGATTTTCAGCATCTAATTTCAATTTTGGTCTTTTACAAAACCGCTGTATGTTTTTAGATAAACTTGGAAAGTCGAACAGATAGCTACAGAAAAAAAACATCTGGGACAATCTGTGCTAAACTTCTTTTATGTTGTACATGAAAGAACAAAGGTTTGGAACAACATGAGGGTGAGTAAATGATGAAACATTTCATTTTTTGATGAACAATCCAATGCTTAAATTTGGGAGTGCAATGATAATGTAAACCAAATGCAAATTCTGTTCAATGACACAGAGATAGGGACAATTTAAAAATCTGTCAAAACATATAATTTTGAGATAAATGAAAACATCTCTTATTATAGACACATGATTAGAATTGGCCTACACCACCTAAGCTAATTCTTTTCTATTGAGCCAGCATGTCCCCTACTTCCTCCTCATAACTCAACGAGGCGAACGACTGCTTCCTGTGGGCTGCTTTAGTCTTACAGACTCTGTCTGCTCCCAATAAAAGTTTTAATGTCCCCAGCCACATGATTAAAGAACAACAGACTTCAAAATAGCCATGGAACACTACACCAGCAACAATTTTTGTTAGAAAAAAGCTGCCCGTTTGTCCTCGTTATGTGTGTGTGTGTGTGTGTGTGTGTGTGTGTGTATGTATGGATCGTAGAGGGACACTACTGTCCTCTAAACAGTTTGGTTCTGTTTAGAGCCACATAAGGAGACACAAATCAATTCCTACTGGAAAATCCAGAGACACGTGATGCCCACAAGATGAGACTGTCCCTGTTGTCTTCAGCCTCCAGCACAGGTTAGGTGGAACTGATCAGAAATCCAGTGTACGCCAGACTATTCGAGATGGAATGCGCCTTGCGCAAGTTTCCTCGCCACTAACTTTCCATACAACAGTTCATTGGCTTCAAACGCCGTTTTATTTATCATTCTTGCACAAAGCACATTTGATAGAGTGTCTTTCTCTTTAAAACACCGCATATGTCAAGCAATTCCTAAAGTAGCCAAGATTTTCATATTGAGGAAGATCTCAAATCAAATCAAGTAGCTACCAACTGTAGTAAAAATGGTCTTGGGGGATTTCAGTATATAGTAATATATATGGTGAGCATAAAATCTTTGATAGAAGACTAGATGATCAAGTGTCTCCATTTAAGGCAAGAAAACTGAAAAAATGATAATGACCAGCTGACCGTACATTATTGTTTTAATGTTAAGCCTCAGGTGTCTGTTCTTGGTCCCTTTTCATTTCACACTAACCTCTGTGGGGCCGGCGTACATCATCGGTGAGGGGAAAATGGCCACAATGGTGGATTTGGGGTCAAGCAGCCCCTCCTCCAGCACAGCTGCATGCTGTTTCATACGCCAGGCCAGTGGTACGTCATCATCTTTGGTCCAGCCTCCCAGCGGGTGTAGCAGAAGCACGGGTCGGCGGTAGCCACGTTCAATTAGACGTCGCTGTGTGTCCTGCATGAGCAGCGCGTGGCCATTATGCACTGGATTTCGCAGTTGGAAGGCAAAGACGGCATCTAAAAATGAGAGAAGAGTGTTAATGTCTCTTTACTTGCCATAATTATCAATGTAATGCAGCAAAATTAATATACAGAGCAATGCAAGTCTATGACAATACAATTAAACTCCATAAAGACTTGTTTATTCGTAAGAGTTGTTTGCATTAAAACTAATGTAATCGATTTAAGAAAATGAATGCGCGTGTTTGAGGGCAAGGCGACTCGCGACACCCAACAGACTAGTCAAAATTAGCTCAAAAGAACCAACTCCTGAGTGTTGTTCCATACCTGCGTTCATCTCTTTAAACTTCTGCTTGAGTTCAGTTGGTGTGAGCCTGTAACCATCCAGCCCGTCGTTCCAGTAGATCCGATCCAGCACCTGGAGATCACCTCCGACCAGCCAATCTCCACTCTCCATCACCATCTGCCATAGGAGAGACCACCAGGAATGAACTTCCAACCACATCTGTACAATGTTGTTGGACAAACAGCCACAATTGTACTCTCTTTGTTTCTTTGTGAAGTTTGAGGAACATAAGAATCCCTCCAGATTCTGAAAGCTAAATGATCCATGCAAGAACATGACTATTGTTTAAACTCTGGTCCACATTGTAGCATATTCTGGCCACAAAATGCCCACTAAGAAGAAGAATCTGTTTGGAATTGGCAACCACAGTTGGGGGCACTTTCTGAAAATGGGAAAATATACAAAATCAAACAAAACTATTCATTTAAAAGATTTCATGGTATGAACCTTGCAAATGTTGTTAACCCAGCTAGGTCTAATGCTAATTGTAGCAACCTGGAAACTTATTGACAATCTTAGTTATTCCCAAATTTGGGACTCAACAGACCCTGGTTGATTAGCTTGAATTTCCAAACAATAATTGACTTAAAATCCCTCTTTATAGGGACCACCATATCAAATCAGGCTAGAACTCTCGGCTGCTTTTACTAATATTTTACCTTCAGGAGGTCTTCGCTGGCATTGGTTGAGCCTCTAACTTGGCCAGAGTTAAAAAGCAGTAAAGTACGCTGAGGAGATTCGGCCCGCTAGGATGGAGAATACCATTTCACAACCCCACAGACTTTCATCTATTGATTTGACTTGACAGCAGCACTGGTGGCTCAAGAGCTTCACGTGCAAGCATGTGATCATATTAAGCAAACTTGGAGAGGTCTGAAAGCGGTGAATTTTAATAAAATGCTTCATAAGCTGTACTGCGTTTGCATTTGAAGACTGAATGCATGTGCAGCTGTCATTTCCTGGCCGCAGTATAGCAACAGTAGCAGCCGTTTATTTAATTTATGTTGCAAAGGCTGGCGATGGAAAAACTGTGAGCAAAACAGTGAGCGATCTGTTGGCACTACATCACATCTATATAGTAAATCAACTCTATTAGATGTCATAGAAAATAATTGAGCACCGGTTGAGCACTGCACCCCGTTCAATGAGGGGAAAAACATAGATAATGTAATTAAGTTAATGCTCTCAAGTCTGGTTAACATCCCCCCATACCAAATCTCCCAATGTGGACTCAGCTGTCAGACTGACAGGCGAAATAAACAGGAAAAGAGTATTTACCATACATAATGAAGGCCGGTTTTACAGCCACGCTGATTGACGCGCTTCAGCAGAGGGAGTTTAACATACACACCAGACATGGGTAAGTAATGAGATGAACTATTCCATGAACTTATCATATTTTATCACAGTTTCACTTACTTTCCACATATTCCACATTCTTAAGACCAAATGTTCCTATTTTGGGCACTCTGGTACAATATTAATCAAACAGAAGTTCAGACTCGTTTGTTTTAGGGTTTTTTTTTCAGCTTAAGTGATATTAATGATCATGTAAAATGAAAACAGGCATGGTGGTAGTTAGAACTTGAGCTTTAACTGAACTTCTGAAAGGAACTAAAGTGTAAATACTTTTCTAGGGATGCAACAATATTAAAATTCGGGATGATATGGTTATATGAAATACGATACTGAAATTCTAAGCTATAAAAATGTAAAATAAACTAAACTAGAAATAAAATAAAGTTTAAAATGCTACACATGAATTTAGGCATGAGAGCATCATAAAGTATAGAACAAAAAAATGGAAATTCAATTATTGAATGATTACCATTTTAAAAAGATTATTAAATATTACATGTAAAAATATATATAAACGAGCATCCACACATACATTATATATATTTATATATTTTTCATGGACTGCGATAAGTTTAAAATTCATTAAGAGAATGCCACTGAGTGAAGAATACAGTAAATAAAAAGAAAGCTGATTGCTAGAAACTTCACTATGTGCAATTTCTTTCTTTGGTCTGGGGATGGGTTTATTTGTGACCGTAGGCGAGCAGACAGACGGGGCCATTCCAGAGTCCGAAAGCTCTCCGTTGGCGCCCATTAGTGCGAGCTGGAGCAGAGCGGAGCCATTAAAGTCCACCTAAGCCCACAATCCCTACTTACAGATGGAAACAATTGTTCAGTATTTACTCTGCGAGATTTGTAAGAGGAAGGTGAGGGGAAAGGAGGGGAGGAGAGCGCCACTTGCCTAAACACTGTTTGGATAGAACGCAGGGCGAGAAATCCAACTAAAACACATGTGTGAAATGAAGGAGGTCAAGGAATAAAGAGATTACTAAAGCGAGGACTGAACAAAGATGAGAGAGAGAGTGAGACCCTGTTTCCACAGACCTACTGAGAGGGCACCGTGGCTCTGTCTTCTGTCAGAGTGCAGTCCAAGGAAAGCTTGGCAATACGACCGCACAGGGGCCAATTAAACATCAGGTCAGCTGTTTCTTGCTAGATATAGGGATAGTTCGCCATAAAATGGAAATTACCTATGATTTAAGCCATCCTAGGTGATTATGACTTTTTTTCTTTTAGATGAACACAATCGGAGATATATTTAAAAATATCCTGCTTCTCCCAAGCTTTATAATGGTAGTTAATGGGGGGCATGTTTTGCCATCATAAAAATAATCCATACGGCTCCAGGGGGGTAATAAAGGCCTTCTGAAGCGAAGCGATGGATTTTTGTAAGAAAAATATACATATTTAAAACTTTTTAAACTTCTGCCAGACGCCCATCATATACACCTAGGATGGCTTGAGGATGAGTAAATCATGGGGTAATTTTCATTTCTGGGTGAACTATCCCTTTAAGTGGAAAATCCGCTCTTTTAAATACAATTGCAGAACAAAACGAAATTTTATTTCAGAGCAAATAGCCCTGAAAAACTCTTCTCTTCTTAAATGTTCTTTAAGCCCATTTTTTCACTACTTTTATCACTAATCAGGAGGAAACTTTAGTCTTGAGCTATAATTTCAGTAAAGCAACAGTTAAGAGTGAGTTTCTGATCAAATTCAGATCTGTGCCCAAGCGAGAGCAACAATATTTGCTCATGAACATTACTAAATAGCAAAGAACCAATAGTGACAGTGTTCCCATAAAGGGTGCCCAGTGCCAGACAGGTGAAAAGTGATGCGTTAACGGATCATGCTGCTGAATCACTGTGATTCTGCTTTCATATTAACATGTAAGTAGTCTAAACAGTGCTCTCATTCACAATCGGGACTTTCCAGGTGGTTTGTGAGTCAGAAAAGAAAGAATAGGGAGGGAGCTGACAACAAAAATTAGATAAAGGGGAATGTTAATCATTTCCAACTGCTTACATAAGATGATAGAAATATTTTATCAACAACTTTATCCTAAACCAGCATCTAAGCTGTGGTTAGGTTTACATTTTGTGGTGTTATACAGAAAAGCCCCGCCCAATGATCTCATTGGTCCAAAATTAGCGGTTATATTGTAATATTTATGTGTAATAATTCCTATAACTGACTACTGTTAATGTATTAATAATAAAAGATCAATGTGAAAACAAACAAACGACATACAATGCAGTTTAAAGTAGCTATCAGAGTTACAATAACCATCTAATGTCCCGCTAAAAAAACTATACAATTATTAATAAAAACATAATAAGCATGTTTTGTGGCTCTGTCTACTTATTACTCAAATTACCGGTACATTTTGGCAATTATAGTGTTGCCACAGACATGCATAATTCTAAGGATGTGAAGAGCTCTGAGGTGAACAACCGTGTTTTCATCTATTAATTTCAGTAATTATGACATAGCATGAACAAAGAATACATTTAAAGTCCCCCTGTAGTCAATTATTTTATCCCTTAAAACTCATCTTTGATCACCAAAATGACATATTTAAAAAAAATTCAAGTGAAAAAAATTTCTTCATGCCTTAAAATAGCTTGAATGTAACTCTACACCCTTGCCTCATACAGCAAACATCTCCTCACTATCCGCTAGCTGCCTGTCCCCTGAACACACTGTAAAAAACGTGGTCTCTGTAGTCGCCACAAGCGCCGAAAACGGCAACAAAAACAAACTGGTGCAGCCTGGACCACGAATCATAATAAACATGCTCCAGCCAATAACCGACAAGAATGATTTTAAATGCGCGTTCATGACTGTTTCAGGAAGCACGGAGGGGAGGGGAGGAGGAGGAGGAGGGAGGGTCTAGCTAGCCTCTGTTTTGTTTGACAACACTTCGAACGTCAACAGGAAGTTACTCCGCCCAGGATCGCTTAGAGCACCTTTAATATACACGGATCAATGAATATGCAAATTAGCCCCGCCTCCACTTGCTCACGCCAGCTCGGAGAGTCTACTGTTGCTGTAGTGACGAGCAATTTGTTGTTTGTGTTGTAGATATTTAAGAAAAAAATATTGCTTCGCTTCGTATATTCAGTTTAACAGCTGTGCAACTGAACTGCTCATTTTCTGACGCTTAAATTGTGTTTTAAATTATGAATTGGTAAAACTCCTTTGCAAAATGGTCTGAATTTTGCATTCGTTTGGACTGCTCTCTCACTGAATCACCTGAAGCGATTTCTCAGGAAAACAGACAGTATCGAGAGAACAAGCAGCCGTTTTCCTCCATGAACATGTGCTAAATGGATGTTTGACAATTTCGTTGCTTTTTGGAGTTATCAGATTTAAAAAAAACAGATGAAAGATGAAATCCTGCAGGCGCCCGTGCCTTCTCCGCACATGAAATACATGCACATCATTGAATGAGCGCAGATTTCCAGCGTATTTACTTGAACTTATCAAGTAGGCTAATATCTAAGGTTTGATCCATTCCAGAATTTATAATGGACTGAATAAAACTCTCTCAGAACTTAACGTGCGAGGACACACTGACTGAATATGCACACGAATCACAGTCACAGTCACACGCTCAGAGCAATATTGTTTTAGCTATGTTTTATAGTATTACAATTTTTCGAAGGACAACAACATGAACTTCATTGGCTTTACTTCAAGTCAGCTGTCACTTTACTTTGGCACGAGCCCCTATGCGCTCGCACACTTGGCACAGCATTTGCGACGGTTCTGTCATTAATTAATATGAATTAATATGATTAGCCTTTTGCTTGACTACGTTATCAAACAGCTAATAATGTGTTGCTAATGTTACACAAACCATGTTCCTGTTCTTCATCTGAGAGTCAGACAGCTGCCTTCTAACAATCAATATCCTTACAAACGCTTTGAACAACTCAGAACGTCAGTGGAGAAAGACATATAGTTCATCATAACATCGTAATACACTCGCTATATTGCTAAATCTACACAATTTTTCATATCAACAGAAAATATACCGTGAAAACCTGGCTTCTCTCGAGACTTTCCTGCTTCAGAGCTGTCATAGTTAATCATATGCTAAAGCCTGCAATGGTGCTGACTTATGAATTTGCACATGGTCAAATGTGCTCTAACTGGTTGTTACTGTGTTGGATCACGCAGATCTTCCACTTTCTTGTTTAGTTAGGACACTGTGTTCACTATATCTACTAAACATGCAGGTGTTTCTCCATATTTGACCCCTGACCTTGATGTATGGATGGTCCTTGCAGGTGGTGCCCCACTGCCGGGCACAACGCTCTTCCTTGCGATGCTCGTAGAACTCTGGGTTTCGCAGGATCGCGACTCTCCGACCAGCGTAGGCCAGCGCGAATGCAGTGCTGCCGTCCAGACGCTCCTTGTCGGAGCTTGAGACGGGAAGGACCACCGGCACCGACAGGTTAATAACCCCACCTACAAACAGAGTTCAGACACACGGCACATACATCAAACACACCGAGACTTTGAGAAATTGACAGCTTTGAAAGGGCTGAAGGGGAACAGTTAAGGATCTATGGGGCGAGATAAGGGAAAGAACTCTGAATGTCAAAGTGCTGGGTTTCTAAGAAAGTAAGAGGTCCTACACTTTGATTAAAGCAATATGAGCGGGAAGCTTTTAAAATCTATTTTCAGAATAAAACACACACACACACATAAATCATAGCAATAACAGCTGTTTTCCATAAGAAAGAGCTTTGTGAATGTCACATTTCAGCTCAATCCAAATTAAACTATCAGATGCACAAATCTGTCCGTTATATTCATAAAGACGCCAGCCCGGTCCAACAAGAGTCCAATTGAGCGTATTGTAAGGATCAAAACAATAACTCAAGGTGTGATGTTCTGTAATCCTGTCTAATGACGCTGATGATGTAATGCATGGACAAATAATGACTTTCTCTTGCCGTATTTCTGTCACATCCAAAGTCAAACGTTTACTAGGCCCATTTTTTATCTTAATAGGTGTGTGAGTGTGAATGCATACCTTGAACACAAATTTGAATACTAGGCAAGAAAACACACAGCAGAGCATTACGAGGCCGTAAAACTAAATTGACACTTTTTGGAAACTCAAGCTTGATGTGGGAAATTGCTGTAATTACCCAGTTCTATAAATGCGAGAACCACATCATGGTTTAAAAAGCCATTCACACATTTGTCGTTCTCGTAATCAAAGAGGTGCCGACTTTTTATTTCAGACGATCATGTTTCTAAAAAGCCCAAACGGCCTTGAAAGCATGTGATCAAAATAACCCAAGCCTCCATTAAAATTATAATAATTCTTTATTTCTACCACTAATTAATATTTAAAATCCACTTGCTGAGCCTTCAGATTGCCTCACTTAAATTCAATTTATTTTGTGGTAGGTCACCTTTTCCAGGAGGTTTGCCTGTCTTGACCTAGAAACACTGAAATATTAGTAGATTATTAGCAGTTTCTTGTTCACCTGATGTTGGTGGTCCATCAAGTTCACCCAAAAACTAAAATTCTGTAAATACCAAATCCATAAGTTTCCTGAGGAGTTTCTGTCTCTCCAGTGAAAGTCCAAATAACCAAAACTTGAAAAATCCAAAAATGCGTTGTGAAAACAAATCCATATGAATCATGGTCTCATTAAAAATATTTTACAGTACATGTACATGCATGTACTTACCTAAGAAAGTACTGGGTAATGTAAGGTAACTACATGGGTTACAGTTAAGTTTAGGGTTAAGTTCAGGATTAGAACCTAGTTATTACCCAGTTATTGCAATTACTATAATAAGTACATAGTATGTACATGAACCGGAACAGGACTGTAAAAAAGTGCTACCAAAATGTCTAAAATTGTGTTTCAAAGATTAACCAAAGTCTTATTGGTTTGGAATGGCATGAGAGTGAGTAAATAATGACAGACTTTTATATCCAAACTATCCAACTATATGTCAATTAAACTTGTATTACAATGAAATGAAGGGAATGATTTCTAAAATCACTTCTGAACTTAATAGTGGCCAGAGGAAAAAAAGTGCATTGCGCTGTCTAAAGTCGCCATCTGGTGTTGCATTCAGAAAACACAGTATATGAAAAAAATCCATGCCTGAAAGTATGCCATGAGAAGACGGTGTTAGTGTTAAATTCTGCGTTTACCATCGAGCAGACAATTGAAGTGAAGACACTGTAGGAACTCTCTCTCCCTCATGAAGCCGTTCAGAGGAGTGGCCCAGCCCTCAGCCAGCACCTGAACCCACTGCATGTCCACCTAACCCACCAACAGAGAACAGACGTTAGGTTTTAAACTGAAAAAAAAAATGTTTTAAATTGTTTAACACCAATATTGATCAGACAATGTTTCAAGTTCATTCATGAAACAAGTTCATCTATTTTGACCAACTGTCAAAATAGATTTGCAGACAGTCTGAAGAAGTTTCTGACTGAATTTGAGTGACGGTGTGAAGATACCTTTGTGATCTCCACTGCTGGAAGACTCTCTGCATCAGCCTTGGCCAAGTCCAGCTTGTTCTCAGGCACGTAGAGCTCCTTGACCTCATAGGACGCATCCACAGGCACTATGTCCTATAGAAGATGTAGACATTATCACAGAGACAACACTGTCATTTATATCCAAGTACAGTACCTGTCAAAGCTTTGGAAACATTACATTTTTTAATGTTTTTGAAAGAAGTCTCTTCTGCTCACCAAGGCTGCATGCATATTTTTCATACAGTAAAAACAGTAATATTGTGAAATATTATTACAATTTAAACTAATTGTTTTTCTACGGAAGAGGATAATGGGCCAAGCAATAATAAAAAATATAAAACCATCTTGAGATTAAAGTTGTTAAATTTCGAGAAAAAACTCAAATTTCGAGAAAAAAGTTGAGATAAAATGTTGAGGATAAAGTCATTAAATTATGAGAAAAAAGTCATTAAATTACGAGAACAAATTCGTTAAATTATGAGAAAAATGTCATTAAATTTTGAGAAAAAAATCGTTAAATTAAGAAATAAGTTGAAATAAAATGTTGAGAATAAACTCATTAAATTACGAGAAAAAACTCATATTTCGAGAAAAAAGTCGAGATAAAATATTGAGAATAAAGTCATTAAATTACGAGAAAAAAGTCGTTAAATTACGATAACAAATTCGTTAAATTATGAGAAAAATGTCGTTAAATTTCGAGAAAAAAGTCAAGATAAAATGTTGAGAATAAAGTCATTAAATTATGAGAATAAAGTCATTAAATTACGAGAAAAAAGTCATTAAATTATGAGAACAAATTCGTAATTTAACAACTTTTTTCTCATAATTTAACGAATTTGTTCTCATAATTTAACAAGTTTTTTTTCACGTAATTTAACAAGTTTATTCTCAACATTTTATCTCGACTTTTTTCTCGAAATTTAACTATTTTTTTTCTCGTAATTTAACGAGTTTAAAAAAAAGTCGAGATAAAATGTTGAGAATAAAATCATTAAATTATGAGAAAAAAGTCGTTAAATTACGAGAACAAATTCGTTAAATTATGAGAAAAATGTCATTAAATTACGAGAAAAAACTCAAATTTCGAGAAAAAAGTCGAGATAAAATGTTGAGAATAAAGTCATTAAATTACGAGAAAAAAGTCGTTAAATTACAATAACAAATTTGTTAAATTATGAGAAAAATGTCGTTAAATTTCGAGAAAAAAGTCGAGATAAAATGTTGAAAATAAACTCATTAAATTATGAGAATAAAGTCATTAAATTACGAGAAAAAAGTCATTAAATTATGAGAACTAATTCGTAATTTAACAACTTTTTTCTCATAATTTATCGAATTTGTTCTCATAATTTAACAAGTTTTTTTCCACGTAATTTAACGAGTTTATTCTCAACATTTTATCTCGACTTTTTTCTCGAAATTTAACTAGTTTTTTTCTCGTAATTTAACGAGTTTATTCTCAACATTTTATCGACTTTTCTCGAGATGGTTTTATTTTTTTATTATTGCTTGGCCCTAATCCTCTTCCGTAGAGTTTTCTATTTTAATAAATTTAAAAAAGTTATTTTTCCCAGTGATACAAAGCTGAATTTTCAGCATCATTACTTCATTCTACAGTGTCACACTGTATTCTAATATGATGATTTGCTGATCAAGAAACATTTTTATTATTATTATCAATGTTGAAAACAGTTGTGCTGCTTAATATTAAGTTTTTTGTTTAAAAAAAAAAGATAAATTAATATTTTTATTCATCAAGGAAGCATTAAATTGCTCAAAAGTGACAGTGATAAGACATTTATAATGTTACAGAACATTTCTATTTAATAAATGCTTTTAAAAATGTAATAAATAAATGTAATACATGCAAATAAATGCTGTTCATTGAACTTTCTATTCAAAGAATCCTGAAAAAATTATCATAATTTCCACCAAAAATATTAAGCAGCACAAATGTTTTCAACAATTGTAAGAACAATAAAAATAATAAATGTTTCTTAAAACAGCAAATCAACATATTAGAATGATTTCTGAAGGATCATGTGACACTGAAGACTGGAGCAATGATGCTGAAAAGCAGCTCTGCGTCACATGAATAAAATAAAGTTTTAAAATACAAAAATGTTAATTTCAGAGGCTTTTGTGAATAAGGTGTATACACGCAACAGATTTCCGAATAAAACAGGCAATAAATCAGCCAAATCAGACTGTGGCAGTAATATTGTAATATTGCCGTATTCCAGTTGATATAAGAATATAGTATCATTGATGTGCCAAACACTTCTGATGTTTTACTCCTTGCAACAATCAGTTTTTAACCAAAGACATTTAGATTACAAACTCTCAAAGAGAGTTTCACATAGAATTCACTTTAACATAAATTAATCGAGTGAACTTACCCTCTCCTGCAGGAGATCCAGGAGCTGCTGGATGCACTCATTCACACTGCAAGAATCGGTCTTTAGTACCAGTTCAGGGGCCTCTGGCTTCTCATACTCTGAGTCTATTCCTGTGAACCCTGAGGACAACAACAGGAGTAACCCCAATCCATTCATCAGCAGAAACTGACATGCTTGCAATGAACTTCATGAAAACAGTTTTTCATTCAATAGGACTGAAAACAGTGAAGTTTGTTATGCACATGAGAATAAGACACTTCCTGCTATAAACATCAATCATTTTCATCATGTGATGTCAGCAATTTTCAGATCTGCATCAGTCCAGAAGGTCACAGGAGTGTTTCCTGTATCACTCTCATATGGTTCGCTGTTACTGAGTCTGCAGGTCCACAGCAATAAAAATTAAACTGAACAAAAACAGGAAACACTGAGTCACAGAGTTACAGTCAAGAGCGAGTCAAGTGTCTCCTTTACATTTCCTACCAGAAACAGGCTTTCTAAGATTCATCTGAAGCTGATGTCTAGCCTCTACAGGAAACCAAGAGGGTTGTGATGTATCACCACTGCTGATATCACAACTGTGTTTCCGAGATGAAGTGTTACACACACCAAAAAAGACTAACAAGCTCCACTTTTTCATCATTCTGCAAAAATCCAGTAACCGCTTTTCTGCTGTTTTTCTTCTCAGACAAAACATTTTGTCCTCCTTCAGTGCCTCCGAACATCCCAGGGCCCTTGTTTTGTCTAACTCAATCATTTTGCATATTTCTGCACAGAACAGGTTGCCAGATTTTTGCAAAATTGACCACAATTTTGCATATTTCTGCACAAACAGGTTGCAAGATCTTTGCACAATTAACCACAAATTATTGGTCAGGAAATTAGCCAAATTTAATCAAGTGAACTACTTAAAAAGCCTTTGCTGTTTCAGAAAAACATCAAAGACAGAATGTAGTTTTTTTTGCAGAATATGAGAAGTTTGATTCAGAGTTGTTCAGCAGAGTTGTGTGAAGTGATGAATCACAAGTTGCACAGTGATGCTCCAGAGCAAGTATTCGAAAATCTGCTGAGAAATAACACAATAAATGCATCTCTAGTGAATCATGTATGGGGAGCCTTTTTTGCTGCTGGTATTGTTGAGCTGCTTCATTGTGAAAAGTCATTTAATGCTTTGTAGTACATGAGAATATTGCAGAATGGCTTGCTTCCCACAAATGAAAGTTGTTATCTAACGAGGAATCATCAGATGTTATTTTTCAACAAGACAATGCTCCTGCTTGCAAAGACGACCAAGAAGTGGCTCGAGAACAAGTCCATCAGGCTCATGTTTTGGCCTGTCAGAGTTCAGATTTGAACCCTATAGTGAATATTTGGTCTCACATTAAACACAAATGAGCTGGGAGAGATTTTTCAACTACTCATGACCTTTTCAGGCCATTAACACGGACTCTTTTTCCTGTAAAAAGCTGTCTGCAAGTTGGGAAATTTAAGTTACTAAGTTACTTATGCCGAGTTCAGACTGCACGATTTTCAAAGTAGTCGGGTCACTGTTCTTTTCACACTGCATGACTGTCTTGGCCAGCATTCAGTCGCTGCTATGTTCATACTGCACGATGGATCGGCGACAGAAGGTTTCACACTGCATGACTTTACAATAGGAAGAATCGCCGACAACTCTGTCTGGCACGCAAACTATGTTTCACAACCAAACACACGCGAGACATGACAAGGAAACAACGCGCGCAAGACCAGAGTTCTCACGTGAGACTGGCCCTGTGTCTCAATCAGCTCCCTAGCTCCCTAGGTCGTGAATCAGTATATAATGAAAGTGAATGTGGCTGATACCCTGATCAGTGCCCTGACTGCTGAACTAGCTAGGGAGCTGATTGAGACACACGGTGGGATTATTATTAAAAATAGTAGCCCGCAAGAAGCTTGAAATACGAATTGCCTGTGCGCTGATTTGCAGCGAAAACAACATAAAGAAAAGAAGAATATGGAGAAGGAAATGTTTGGGGAGACGCGAAGAACAAGGATTGTGTGTTCTGCAACGACAGTTGGAGCAAAATACATAACTTTTCAATGTGCTGCTGTTGATGGTCAAGCAAATGTTTGTGCTTTGCTTCTGTATGATAAAATTGTAATGTTTATCTGAAACGAAGCCATGCTTGCTGATATTTTGGTCTATATCTTCTCCCCGAACTCTCCGCTGCTCTGTATCTTGCTCTCTCATTGGCTGTCGGTCATCGCCGATGTAGTTTTCAGTCAGAACACTTTTCACACTGCAGGATTTTGAATCGCCAACAGGTCCAGATATTTAGCATGCAAAATATCTGACGGGCGTCGGCGACTCGTCGGCGATTCTCTCAGATCACGTCTTTGCTCATTCACACTGCGTGATTGTCACTCGCGTGAACGAGCACCGATTTGCCTGTGATTTCGGGCATTTGTCGGCGATTTCTCAAAACCTGTCGGCGAGCCAAAATCGGGGCTAAAATCGTGCAGTCTGAACTCGGCTTTAGTTAAGTTACTTTATCTACAGTATTTCTGCAATTCTTGCTCATTTCCTTACCAGTGATTTGTGATTAAAATGGTTAAGACCATTAAAAGACCAATAAATAGTTTGCCATTTTTTGTACAGCAAAAAAAATTGGTGAAAATATGTGTATTTGGACACACATATTTTGTACAACATTATATATTCAAAATAGCCATCTGGTGACAGCAACTGAGATGAAATATGTATGTCTATGTGCTTTGACTCTGAATAGAAACCATTGAATTTCATGTAAAGATTTGCAGAAAACTACCAAAAAAGTAAAATGATTTGAGTTGGATATGCCAAAAAAAACCATGATTGTCTTACCTGTGATTTCTCCAGCTCTAGCCCTCTTATAGAGCCCCTTCACATCTCTCTGCTCACACACATCCAGAGGAGCATCTACAAACACCTCAAAGAATGGAAGGCCAGCAGCTTCATGGATCTTCCTTGCATTCAGGCGGTCCTGGGGATATACCAGAAAAAAGAAAAAAAAAATTTACCCTAAAATTTCTCATTTCTAAGGCCTATAAATTACCAAAATGATCCAAACTTTGCTGAAAAAACTGTTTTAGATTTACACAATCTACTACATGCCTTCTGTTGTCTGATTGATTGATTGATAGTTTATATATTTTAGTAAGTAAAAGACATTTAGTATAATTCTAAAGACATCCCCTTCCAGGTCATGATAAATGTTTTTTTGCTGTGAAATCTTTAAAGATTTTAAAGAGTAAATGTAAGAATAACTTTTATATCAAGAAGAACATTTACTGGACTAAAGCAACTTGGGTTTACTTGATCATCCATACCTAACCTTTTAGAAAAAACATGTTAAAATGTATGAAAGATGATACAACAGGTTTTATGAGGAATTTGTACATCTTGTACATCTCTCAATTATCATTGTATTGCTTTGCATTATATATTTCACCACCCACAAATTAAAACTACAGAGCTTTGATCATAAAATTATAAATTTAAATATCATTTTAGTGAGATACACCAGAAAATTTGAAGTGACAACTGATATTTATATGCATTTTATTTAAGTTGTCTGTTATGCTGCAACAAAAATCTCATTGATTTACATTACAAGCTTTGCAAATAACTTGCACCAAATTGTAGCCTTAAACAAAACATAAAACAGGTTCGATAAACTGTTCTAATTTTTTAACAATTCTATATTATTTCATATTACTATACACACATACACACAGCTCTGTATGTTTCTCACCCTGCTGTATGGGGAAATGAAGCTGGCGATACACACGAGCCCAGCATCAGCAAACAGTTTTGCCACCTCCGCGATACGCCGAATGTTCTCCTCGCGGTCTTCAGGGCTGAAGCCCAGATTCTTATTGAGGCCCTGCCTGATGTTATCTCCATCCATAGTGTAGCAGGGGATGCCATGACACACCAGGTACTCCTCCAGAGCCATGCTGACCGTCGTTTTACCCGCACCAGACAAACCTGAGGATGCAGAACAGAGAGGTCTTGAATATATTTGATATTTACTGAACATTTTGGACACAACAATGAAGATGAAATCACGTCATTCATGTTATACCTGTAAGCCACACTGTGCATCCTCGAAATCCTCCTCTAGTGCCGACTACTTGTCCACGCTTGTTTCGGCTCACATGATGGGCTTGATATGTCACATTGGTGGCTCTTTGCATGCCCTGTACAGATTGCATAATCAGATTCATTTCATCGGTCTCATCTGTAACAAAGGCCTCCTGTTTGATTGACTTAAGTGAAACACTTCAAGAACGACGTTGGCTGTATCATATGGTAATTACATGGTATGTGGATATATACCTTAGTGCTGGAGCACTTAAAATTTGTTGTACTGTATTCTTTATTCATTGTGTCATTGTTTATTTGTGCATTGTTGTTCATTGTATATAATCAGAGGTGTAAAGTACTTGAGTAAATGTAATTAGTTACTGTACTTAAGTATCTTTTTGGCTACTTTATAGTTGTACTGAATATCAAAGATATTGGCAACTTTTACTCTCTACTTGACTACATTTTTGAGCAAGTAAATGTACTTTTTACTCCACTACATTTGTGATGAGTAATGCAATTACAAATTACATTTTTCATGGCACCTAACTTTTTCTGCAGCAGTTTGTTTCTGATATAAAGAAGCGATATCGCCATCTAAGGGCATTGAAGGTACTGTAACTTGTGCATTTTGCCTTTATTCCCCCAAAACTTGTCAACAAAGCTACTTTACGTGAATGTGAGTGCATTAGCAGGTAGTTGCTGATCGCAGGTGTTTGATTTATTAGATGAGGAAATGACTGCATCTGGTGATGAGGCTCAAACCAGCACATACAGTACACTTTGACTATTTAAATTTACTTAACATTGTTTTATTTATCCGCTATATTGACAAGACCGTTTTGAAGGATATTGGTTTACTTATGGCCTTTCTGTACACTTGAGCTCAACTCAGACTTGAGAGTTTGTAGACGTTTAAAAGGTTGTTGTTTTGACCTTGATTTGTTGCAACATTGAGGTGTTCAGTTTTATTTTGATTTTAGAAATAAACTTGATTTCTCATCTTACAAATCAATTGTTTCTTATTTTCACTGGCATGTCTCTCAGGACTAGTGCATCTCTGAGCCTACATTCAGCATGAGTAAAATACTTCAGTACTGTTAAAATCAGATACTTTAAGACTTTTACTCAAGTCGTATTGGAATTGGTGACTTGTAACTTGTAATGGAGTCATTTTCAATGTAAGGTATCTGTACTTTTACTCAAGTATGGTTTTTAGGTACTCTTTACACCTCTGTATATAATGAATGAACATGTCTCTTGGTGTTGTGTTAATATTATAAAATATGTAAATTTGTAGTATTATGGTACCATGTCCAAAAAAAAGCCAATTTTTTACCAATGGCCGATGATATTTATACATATGGCACATGCTTATGATGCATAAATGCTTAAAAAATACTATAATTGACATATAACGTTGTACTGCATCATGTAAATACCTGTGTACCATGGTATTTACATGATACTCTAAAGACTACTATAGTACATGTCTAAGAGGCCATGTTACTATTATAGTACATGTCCAAAAAGTTATGATACCCGTGCATGTGATTCCCAGAAATGTTGTAGAAAGCTCACTAGGTTTTAAGATACACTATATGCACAAATAAAATGAATATATGAATCTTTTTCGTGCATTTATCACAGCCGAAGTCCTCCATTACGAGCACGATTATTCTGGATTTCGTTATATAATGAATTAAAACAGTGTGGTCAGATTCATCATATTCAAAAACATCATATTCATAGCACGAGGTGTGGCACTGTAACTGTACTATATTAGCAATGTAAAATATCCCTCAATAAACAGTCGCTAAGGTTACTCACCCAGCTCTCAGGCGCGTTACTCAGTTTCTGCTTCTTACTCGAGTTCCCAGATGTCTCCATTCTGAGCTGCTGAGTTCACACTTGATAAACAAATAAATAGTGTGATATAAATATATTCGCAGAAGTTAATTTAATGAAGTGCCGGGTCCTCTGTGTGTAATGAACTCCAGAAGGAAGCGTAGAGGTTTACAGGCTGCGGTACAGGAAGTGATGGAGGCTCCGACAAGTCCCGCCTCTAACGCGTCAAGTCTCCATCTACTAACCAATCGGATTGGTCGGAATGGCATCAAAGCCAATCGTGATTGGACAGTTAAGAAGTCGTTCATATAGCCGTGGCAACCAAAGCAAACAAGCTTCAGGTCAAGGGCGGGACTTGTCAGAATACATGCTGAGGAAAAAATAACGAGGCCAATTATGTTCTGTTTTATATTTTGCTGTGTATAGCGAAAGTCCCTTTAGGTTACATAATGTGTGGGCCCTACTGACCTAATATCATATATGAATATATGAATAAACATATATTTTGGTGTTACGCTAATACTATATAAAGTATATGAGTATGAATACCAAGTACCATTATAGGTTAAAGGGATATAGTTCACCCAAAAATGAAAATTCAGTCATCATTTACTCACCCTCATGTTGTTCCAAACCTGTATGAATTTATTTCTTCTGCTGAACACAAATAATATATATATTATTGAATACTATATACAATATTGAATACACAATATTGAATAGTAATACTATTAAGGCTGTCAAAAGATTAATCGCGATTAATCGCATACAAAATAAAAGTTTGAGTTTGCCTAATATATGTGGGTATACTGTGTAATTATTATGTATATATATAAATACAAACACATTCATGTATATATTTGGGAAATATTTACAAATATATGTATTTAGTTATATTTTATATAATTTATATTATATAAATAAAAAAATTGTACATAACATATTTCTCTTAAATATATATATTAATTTGTGTGTATTTATATATACATATTAATTACACACAGTACTCACACATATATTATGCAAACTCTTTTATTTTGTATGCAATTAATCGTGATTAATCGTTTGACAGCCCTAAATACTATGGAAGTCAATGGGGCCAAAATCAACAGTTTGGTTACCGACATTCTTCAAAATATCTTCTTTTGTGTTCAACAGAAGAAAGAAATTCATACCGGTTTGGAACAACATGAGGGTTAGTAAATGATGACAGAATTTTCATTTTTGGGTGAATTGAAAGTTTATACATTTTAGATAAATCCAGCGTTAGCGTCAGTTCTGGCAGGTCACGTCAGTCAAGCTCGCATCAGCTGACTCCCAGGTGACTTACGTCTACCTATAGCAATACAACGCCTATCACAGCATCTATATATAAGCTCCTCAGTATTATCAGCAGCTATTGCATTTCTCAGGAGCAAATTACCCTCCTCCATCCCCAGCTCCTCCTCTCTGCAGTCAGGATTGGCCTTATGATTCCCCTGAATCAGACTAAGTCTTGAAATATGTGTACATGTTAAATTATGACATTTAATGATTTCTGCATATGTTGGTCCTGTTCTGTTTACCCTAGGGGGTTTATTGCTGCTCTCCCTGCTCTTATCCATGCTAAGCTGCATGGATGCTCAGGGAGTTCTTGCAGAACAGAACCATACCGCCAATACAAACTCTATGCATTATCAATCATGGCAATAGTGGTCCTGACAGAACCAGTAATTTTTTCACAATTTTACTTAAACTCTTTTATTAGAGACATGCTGCAAGTTGGTACAATACAACTATACACCAAAATGAAGAAAAGATTAAACAAAACATTGATAATTTGCATACACTCACTGTAAAAATCACCATCAAATCAATGCCAATCGCACAGGATTTATCAGATAAATTGAATGAAGCCCATGTTGAAGCATGCTGTTGCCCATAGACATGAAAATTTAAAGTAGTATATCGATAACATCAATCTAGTTCTCTGCTCTGCACCCTAAACACAGCGAGAGGAAACTGAACTTCCCCTGGGCCTCTGAACAGCTAACAGTCTCTGATAAGATCTGAGTAAGTTGTAAAAAGAGGAGCTTCCACTGCTAGACACCTGAATTGCCGTTGCAGGCCTGACCACAATTGGCTTAACTGATCCTGATCCTTTAATATCTTGTTTTCCGCCTTTAGTGTAATCCTGAAGTACCTTAGGGAAGCTTCTCATAGACCATTGCAGTTTCCCACACACTACCCTAGGTTGAGTATTAACAGAACCCTTCATTCCCCCTGTATACAGTCCAGAGATCTGCTTATTCCCTTGAGGATTGGGAAGTGTGGGCAGATTCCTCATGGGTAGATACAGCTTCACAGGCTTACCATAGTACACCCAGCACAACTGTTTTTTGGTTGGTTTTTTGGGGGTTGGGACTGGATTTACTGTGTATGGCACATTATTCCTTGTGGTTGTTTGTGCAGCAGGGGTGGGAACAGGACTGGTTGCCTCATATTCCACACAGCCACTGCCCCGCTCCTCATCCTTCGGTGAAACTTCATAACCTTCTAGAAGAACAACATCCTCACCTGAACGCTTCTGAAGCTCTGAGAGGACAAACAGGGCGGTCACAGTCAAACCAGCGGAGAGACCTAATATATGACACCTTTTACAAGAAAAACGTACTTAAAAATAGTGTTTTCTTGTAAACATACTCAAATAATCTTATTTACAACTGCACCGTTACAGTATACAATGATACAACAGAATTTGGAATAAAATTCAGAATGGGACTAACCCAGCTAACGTGGAACATTTTTGTCAAGGTTCTCTCAAAGTTATGAACAAACCTTCCATTAACGTTAACAGAACGTCCATTCAAAGTTATCTGGTCTTTAATAATGTTCTCAAAATGTTAGCACAAAAACATTATTTATACACCGTTCATGAAACGTATTTTCTTGAAATGTTTAGTTGGACTTTCATCATTTTTAAAACTATTTTACTATTGCTTATTTCAGAATGTTTAGAGAATGATCAAAAGTAATGTTTTAGAAAAAAAAAACATTAAAAATCTGGATGTTTTGAACATTATAACATTCAGAAATAACATTTTCATAACTTAATGCAAAACATTCATATCTTATGTAATGTACTTACTGCGCAGATCTTTGCTGCAAATATTTCTACCTATAAAAAGGCACACATGAATTTTAGTTTGAAACCCCTTCAGAACAGAATGTTATAGCATTTTATCATTTAAGTTCAAAATAAAGACTAAAGGTGATCATTTATAAAATTAAGCATTAAAACGCTTGAATGTGAAAACATAAAACAATAGTTTTCATAAACATACCTTCAGTATTATATGGCTGTGAGGTGAGAACAACCATTGCAGCAAGCAGTCTGAGAGCAGTGTTAACATCCATGGCTGCAAATGAAGCAAAGATCCTATCAACAAGACTTTTATTTATTTTAAACCAGCCCTTGTGGAGCCCCACAAATTGTGAAATTACCCGAGGCGTTGACTAAATGACTTTATTAGTCAGAGAAACCTTTTAATTATGTCTGAATATCTTCTGAGGCTTTTTTTAAATATGTGGTTGGATTGTTCACTGTTCTAACAGGCGTTGGGAGTTGATTCCACCACTGAGGAACGAAGATAAATAAGTTGGTGATCTGGATCTGGAGAAGCAAGACAAGGGGAAGGTAACCAAATGTTTTTTCTACACAAACACCCAGGGTGGTCTTGAAATCTAACAGGAAATGGAAGACAATGGAGAGACTTGGAAAGGTGTGAAAATGCCAAAAAGTTGATTCAGATGAAAAACATCTGATCATTATCAGTGAGATGTAGGCCTACTAGGACTTGTCTGAGGCTGCAAATGACTCACTGAATATCCCTTATGGCAGAATGTTGTAGACTTGCAAATACCAGAAAAACAATAGATTTAATTGCATTGCGAACAACTGATTGAGTCTTGTCCCAAAATTGTGTAAATATTATGCTTTATGCATGCATTTTCTCTATCAAAGTCAAAGTCACCAAGTCAAAGTTGAAGGCCTAATTGCCAAAAGTAAAAGCAAAGCAATTGTTTTTAGAATTAAATTAATACTAATTCTAAAAATATTAGGAATAATTAGTAAAGCATAATATTAATGACCAAATTAACATTGTTCTTAGTTTCTGTATGTAAAATACACGAATAGCAGATAATTTGATTTAATTAGCCTAAAAAAAAAAAACAATCTTAAATATAAAGGTTCCAAAAGTGGGGTTTCACAACGATGCCATAAGAACCATTGTGGGGTCCCCAGACAAACTCTCAGTTATCAGTTCTTAAAAGAAACCATTTTTTCCCTCAGTGTAAAGAACAACAAAGAACCTTCAGTGCAATAAAAAGTTTCCATGGATATTAAAGGATAGTTAGTTCACCCAAAAATGAAACTTCTCTCATCATTTACACACACACAGAGAGAAAAATGTGTTAAAATTGTACCTTTAGGGGTACAACAGCTTGTCGCTGGGGCAGTACCCTTAAAAGATCTTAAGGTAGGTACTAATATATACCTTTTAGGACTAAAAAGGTACAACGATGTCCTTTAAAGGGTACTGGCCTAGCGACAAGCTGTTGTACCCCTAAAGGTACAATTTTAACACCTTTTTTTTCCGGCATGACTCACTCACTGAGTTTTTTGTGCTGAACACAAAAGAGAAAGAAATTAATTCAGGCTTGGGTCAACTTTAGGGTGAGTAAATTATGACAGAATATTCATTTTTGGGTGAACTATCCCTTTAAAGTTACTTCATGGAACCACAGATGCCAAATAAACACTATATAGTATCGCTGTACATTTGCAGGGTTTCCCCTTATTCTCCTTATTGCGTGCTTTACAGTGCAAAGGCTAAAGCAACGTTTTGGTAGTCATTATTTTAACCTGAATTATTGTGGTAATTTACTACATCGCCGGTAGAAGAACATCTCATATATGAAGTGGTCGTAACTGGTTTTGATTTGATCTTTTGATTGGTTCATCAAACGTCACTCAACATTCCACATCCAATCCTGGAGGGGGGCGGCATCTTGTTGCCTGGCAACTTATTCCCCTTTTACGCAAACAACAACAAAGTGTGAATTCGAGTAGTTTTAAACAAATTGAAACAAATGTAGTCACTGTTTTAGACTGAATGATATGTATGGCCATTGTTTTAAAACTTTATTTATTTATTTTTTTACAAAAAACTTTTTTTCCTCTTTACAATGTAATTTAAAGAACTTTAAACCATTTACTTTTTTTATCTTTATATTAAACGAACGTTTAAGTGATTTTGTGAGTGTCAGTGAAAGTGCGGTGGACAGAAAGGGAGGAGCTGCACTAAATAAGGGAAATGTTGAAGTTTCCAGAGGTTGATGTCAGTGTAACTGGATTCCTCTGGTCTGGAACAACTGGGAACAAAGATGGCTGAGTGTGGACTGGAAAACTGATTTTCCCCACTCTCACAAAAGCTGGACTGAAGCCACTCAAAATGATTTCAGAGTGAAACATGCAAGTATAAACTAGCGTTATTTTTATTTTTCAAAGCGTCTGTTCTTTCGGACAAAAAACCCCTGTTTTTTTCAGTTTTCTTAAGTATTTCTGTTGCATAACATAGTAATCGTGAATTTAGAGTTTTAAAACGCTGAAACAATAACTATTCAACAACTTTGACTTGATGGAGTTTGCGTTTTCAGTTCGTGGCATCAACTTTGCGCGTTTCATAACCAACTTCGCAATCATCCAGCATTAAACAGCGACTGAAATGAAGACGTTTGTTTATGTTCAGTTACTGTAAATGACACAATGAGCTCCAGTCGCGTCCGTCCTCAAGCACCGCAGACCCAGGCGGCATCTGCAGCAGCTGCCCCCGCAACATCTCCGCGTTATGATGAAGGGATCGAGATGGAAAAAATGCATCATGAAGAAGTAGGCCTCGGAGTGCCCGAAGAGACTCCCTCTCCACCCACATCCAGCTCCAGACAGGCATGGAGCCGGGATAACCCAGGCTTCGAACCGGAGGAGGGGATGATGGAAGCGGACTGGCCTCCGGCGAGCCCGGGGCGGAGGTCAGTGTCCACGGCGTCCAGCAGAAGCAGCAGCAGCAGCGGACCCGGGAGCTTCTCTGGCATCAGTGCGCGGATCAACAGAGGATTGTATCCAACCCCACCAGCACAAGAACACCGCAGCTGTGGGAAGAGGATACTGGAGAAAATGAGAGGTGAAACTTTTGCTTGGAATTTCTGATATAGTTATGTATGTTTCACTATACTGTAAATATAATAAAACTTCTACCCCCGGTTTCACAGACGAGGCTTAAGCTAGTCCTAGACTAAAATGCGTGTTTGAGCTGTTTTAACTGAAAGTAACTTGCACTGACATATCTTAAAATATGTCAGAGCTGTTGTTTTGTCTCAAAATGCACACCAGAAATGTTTTTTTCTAGGGTATGTTTATAAAAGCTACTTAAATACCTTAATTGAAATAAAGCCAAATCCTGGCTTAGTTTAAACCCTGTCTGTGAAACCGGGCCCTAATAGCCTTAAGAGGCCGGGTCACACTTTTTTTATATATAAAGTTCATACAAAGGGCAAAATAATGTCTTAAAATCTAAATATGACGAAGTGTCTGTTTGTTAATTTGTGCTATTTATAATTTGCTATTTTTGTAAGTATTTTGAAAATAAATTAAGCAAAGTGCATTGAATTGATCAGAAGATAAATAAAAAAAAAAATTAAGCAAAGTGCATTGATTGATTCATCATTAAAGAATCCTGAAAAAAAAGTATCATGTTTTCCACAAAAATATTAAGCATCACAACTGTTTTCAACATTGATAATAATCAGAAATGTATCCTGAGCATCAAATCAGCAGATTAGAATGATTTCTGAAGGATCATGTGACACTGAAGAGTGGAGTAATGATGCTGAAAATTCAGCTTTGATCACATGAATACATGACATTTTAAATTATATTTAAATAGAAAACAGTTATTTGAAATTGCAATAATATTTCACAATATTACTGTTTTACCGTATAGTTAATGGAATAAATGCAGACTTGGTGAGCAGAAGAGACTGAAAAAAGAACAAATGAAAAAAAAAGAAAAGAAAAGAAAAGACATTCAAATAACTTACCAACCCTGAACTTTTGAAATGTAGTAGGCTACATATATACTACATTCCAAAAAGTACCTCATTATATGTCAACGGTAAAAATCATTAAAAAAGAAATAGCTAAAACTAAAAATAATTGAGAAAGAAAATATGTGAGAAATCCCTAATTAGCTTGGTAAATGTGTTTGTGTGCATTGATGGAAAATTGATAGTTCTTAATTTTAGATTAGATATCTTTATTGTCCACACATGTGGAAATTCATCTTCAGTATCACAAAAACATAAAAAACATATACCACAGATACATTAACTTCACAATCCAATACACCAAACACACAAAAACATAAAAACTTGCAAGAACTACCTGCCCCATGGATTACAAACACTTGTTACATAGCATACTTAAGCCTAGTCATAGATCATTTATTTAACAAAGTAATAGCAGATGGTATAAAAGATTTCTTGAAAATATTTCTTGTTGCTGTGGGTACCCTATATCCTTATATCGTCTGCCTAATTTAATTCTCTATTTCAGTGCTGTGGGATACCCGTCTTTTGGGTGAGAGCAACAGTAACAGAGAGATGTACCTGAAAACCGTCCTACGAGAAATGATCACATACATCCTCTTTCTGGTCACCCTCTGCATATGTAAGTGTAATACTGGACAGTTTCATGCTTGAATATGTTAATACATACCATGTTACATTAATGTTTTTAATGCTTTTACACTGCCTTTCCTTACATGCTGGAGTAACAGGCCTGGGAAATATTTCTTAGATGAAGATTCTGTTTAATAGAGCATAAAAAAAGAAGTATAAAGACTTATTTGTTTTGAATGGTACAAAATGTATTGCCATTCAGCACAGAGAATGAGATGTAATAATGGAAAAAATATTTCTCAAATTGTCAGTTTCCCTGGTCTGCTCCAGCTCTGGTAGTCTGGAAAAACCCGGTGCTTTAAAGTCCTCAAAACGACCACAGCAGCAGTTCTCTTTTTGACTATTTATAGTCAGCTCAAATGCATTTACATTTATGCATTTATCAGATGCTTTTATCCAAAATGACTTACATTGCATATACGGTTTCCATTTTAGCAGTTCATGCATTAATTGGGAATTGAAGCCATGTCCTTAACTAGTATCATGCTTTACAGTTTGAGCTACAGGAACATAAGGAAATGCTGCAGGAAATGCATCCATAGAGAAAGTGCACTACATTTTATAAAGTGAGCAAACTGAAATTTAGGAGTTAAAGGTGAAGTATGCAGTTTCTGCGACACTAGTGGCACCTTCCGGAATTACAAAAATAAACATATTTTCAAACAATCTTGCTAATAATAATAATTATAATAATAAAAAACATAACAAAAACATTTGCGAGAGAGAGCGCAAAGTTTCTCGGGGGAACACAAAAACATTTGTGAGAGAGAGCGCAAAGTTTATCGGGGGAACACAAAAACATTTGCGAGAGAGAGCGCAAAGTTTCTCAGGGGAACACAAAAACATTTGCGAGAGAGAGCGCAAAGTTTCTCAGGGGAACACAAAAACATTTGCGAGAGAGAGCGTAAAGTTTATCGGGGGAACACAAAAACATTTGCGAGAGAGAGCGCAAAGTTTCTCGGGGGAACGCAAAAACATTTGCGAGAGATAGCGCAAAGTTTCTCGGGGGAACGCAAAAACATTTGCGAGAGAGAGCGCAAAGTTTCTCGGGGGAACGCAAAAACATTTGCGAGAGATAGCGCAAAGTTTCTCGGGGGAACACAAAAACATTTGCGAGAGAGAGCGCAAAGTTTATCGGGGGAACACAAAAACATTTGCGAGAGAGAGCGCAAAGTTTCTCGGGGGAACGCAAAAACATTTGCGAGCAAATGCAAAGTTTCTCGGGGGAACACAAAAACATTTGCGAGCAAATGCAAAGTTTATCGGGGGAACGCAAAAACATTTGCGAGAGAGAGCGCAAAGTTTATCGGGGGAACGCAAAAACATTTGCGAGAGAGAGCGCAAAGTTTCTCGGGGGAACGCAAAAACATTTGCGAGAGAGAGCGCAAAGTTTCTCGGGGGAACGCAAAAACATTTGCGAGAGATAGCGCAAAGTTTCTCGGGGAACGCAAAAACATTTGCGAGAGAGAGCGCAAAGTTTCTCGGGGGAACGCAAAAACATTTGCGAGAGAGAGCGCAAAGTTTCTCGGGGGAACGCAAAAACATTTGCGAGAGAGAGCGCAAAGTTTATCGGGGGAACACAAAAACATTTGCGAGAGAGAGCGCAAAGTTTCTCGGGGGAACGCAAAAACATTTGCGAGCAAATGCAAAGTTTCTCGGGGGAACACAAAAACATTTGCGAGCAAATGCAAAGTTTATCGGGGGAACGCAAAAACATTTGCGAGCAAATGCAAAGTTTATCGGGGGAACACAAAAACATTTGCGAGAGAGAGCGCAAAGTTTCTCGGGGGAACGCAAAAACATTTGCGAGCAAATGCAAAGTTTATCGGGGGAACACAAAAACATTTGCGAGAGAGAGCGCAAAGTTTATCGGGGGAACGCAAAAACATTTGCGAGAGAGAGCGCAAAGTTTATCGGGGGAACGCAAAAACATTTGCGAGAGAGAGCGCAAAGTTTATCGGGGGAACGCAAAAACATTTGCGAGAGAGAGCGCAAAGTTTCTCGGGGGAACGCAAAAACATTTGCGAGAGAGAGCGCAAAGTTTCTCGGGGGAACGCAAAAACATTTGCGAGAGAGAGCGCAAAGTTTCTCGGGGGAACGCAAAAACATTTGCGAGAGATAGCGCAAAGTTTCTCGGGGGAACGCAAAAACATTTGCGAGAGAGAGCGCAAAGTTTCTCGGGGGAACGCAAAAACATTTGCGAGAGAGAGCGCAAAGTTTCTCGGGGGAACGCAAAAACATTTGCGAGCAAATGCAAAGTTTATCGGGGGAACACAAAAACATTTGCGAGCAAATGCAAAGTTTATCGGGGGAACACAAAAACATTTGCGAGAGAGAGCGCAAAGTTTATCGGGGGAACACAAAAACATTTGCGAGAGAGAGCGCAAAGTTTATCGGGGGAACGCAAAAACATTTGCGAGAGAGAGCGCAAAGTTTCTCGGGGGAACGCAAAAACATTTGCGAGCAAATGCAAAGTTTCTCAGGGGAACACAAACATTTTGCGAGAGAATTCAAAGTTTCTCGGGGAACGCAAACATTTTGCGAGAGCGCAAAAGCATTGACTTATTTTTCCTCCCATTATTTTTTTCCACCACCATGTCTCTTTAAGGGCTTCATATTAAACAAATTATCGATATGTCTTTAAATTTGTTTTAGTAACCTATGGAATGGTGAGCACCAACATGTACTACTACACCAAAGTCATGTCCCAACTTTTCGTGGATACACCGCTGACAAGTGGAGAACCAACAACCTTCAAGTCTCTTTCTACCATGGAGGACTTCTGGAAAGTAATTATTCTACTGACTTTAATGCTCTTTTACAGTACGAAAATGCAGGTTAGTTCCAACTGCATCACAGACCTTAATGAAAACATTATCTGTAGTTCACAGAAGGCCCCTTCCTTAATGGCATGTACTGGGAGTTTTGGTACAACAACAAGAGTCTCCCAGAAAACCAGAGTCTGATCTACTACGAGAACCTCCTGTTGGGCGTCCCACGTCTCCGGCAACTCAAAGTGCGCAATGAGTCCTGTTCTGTCCACGAGGACCTGCGGGACGAGGTTTACGACTGTTACAACGTCTATTCTCCTGCCAATGAGGACAAGGCACCATTCGGATCTAAGAATGGCACAGCGTATGTACAAATACATGGATAGCTTATTTTGAATATTTTTTTTAACATAGTGGTCTTAAACAGGTTTATAATGCTGTTTATCTGTCAGGTGGAGGTACTCAGAGGAGAGTAGTCTGGGTGAGAGCAGCTACTGGGGTCAAGTGTCGACTTATGGCGGTGGAGGTTACTACCAGGACCTTTCACGCACTCGAGAGAAGACGGCCAATCAGCTGCAAGAGTTAAAAAACAACCTCTGGTTGGACCGTGGCACTAGAGCAGTGTTCCTGGACTTCTCCATCTACAATGGCAATGTTAACCTGTTTTGTATAGTCAGGTAATTGTGTTGTATGTGCATGGGATTAACACTCATTTTATTCTAAACCTCAGATTACATTTGAGGCAATTTATTCTGCCTATTCCAAACCATTAACATACATGCTCCATTTAAACTATCAAGTTTTTTGTTAACTGTTTATACTTGTTCTTTTTAAAAAGAAATTAATGAAATCTTGAAAATCATCTAATGACTTAGATTAATAGTTAAGCATTTGTGATGGTGTAATTTGCATACTGAATTGTAATTGGTCTTCTTGCTTGCATTTACATAAGTTTAATATATACTAAAATTAATAAAATAAAATTTATATTTTAAATTATTATTTAAAAAAAAAAATTAAATAGCTCAATTTAAATAGTTATTTTATGCAATAAAATATTGCATATATATTAATAAAATATAGCAAATATAATTTATTTAATAAAATATAGCATAGTTTTAGCTACAAATTTAAACTATCAAGCTTTTATTTTAAACTTTTATTTAAAAAAATTAAAGATTAAAGTTTGAAAATCATCCATTGACTTTTGAGATTAAAAGGTGTAATTTGAATACTGAACTGTGATTGGTCTTCTGTCCTGCATTTTTTTAAACATATAATTTAAATGACTTGAATTTGTTCATATGACTTATTAATTGGTTCCCTCATTTTTGTTAAATTGTGGCCACGTTGAACTACTTTTTTCACTCCTTTTAATTTAAAGGTGCCCTAGAATTAAAAATTGAATTTATCTTGGCATAGTTAAATAACAAGAGTTTCCTCCTTCTTATATAAATCTCATTTGTTTAAAAGACCTCCGACGAACAGGCGAATCTCAACATAACACCGACTGTTATGTAACAGTCGGGATCATTAATATGTACGCCCCCAATATTTGCATATGCCAGCCCATGTTCAAGCATTAGACAAGGGCAGCCAGTATTAACGTCTGGATGTGCACAGCTGAATCATCAGACTAGGTAAGCAAGCAAGGACAACAGCGAAAAATGGCAGATGGAGCAATAATAACTGACATGATCCATGATATCATGATATTTTTAGTGATATTTGTAAATTGTCTTTCTAAATGTTTCGTTAGCATGTTGCTAATGTACTGTTAAATGTGGTTAAAGTTACCATCGTTTATTACTGTATTCACGGAGACAAGACTGTCGTTATTTTCATTTTTTTAAACACTTGCAGTCTGTATAATTCATAAACACAGCTTCATTCTTTATAAATCGCTCCAACAGTGTGTAATGTTAGCTTTAGCTACGGAGCATAGCCTCAAACTCATTCAGAATCAAATGTAAACATCCAAATAAATACTGTACTTACGCGATTAGACATGCTACATGACGAACACTTTGTAAAGATCCATTTTGAGGGTTATATTAGCTGTGTGAACTTTGTTTATGCACTGTTTAAGGCAAGCGTGAGCTCCGTGGGCGGGGAGCGTGAGCATTTAAAGGGGCCGCAGCCTAAATCGGCTCATATTTAATTATGCCCCAAAATAGGCAGTTAAAAAAATTAATAAAAAAAAAAGCTATGGGGTATTTTGAGCTGAAACTTCACAGACACATTCAGGGGACACCTTAGACTTATATTACATCTTTTAAAAAGACGTTCTACGGCACCTTTAATTAAATTCGTGGCCACGATTTTTTTTTATGTCATGTGATGTATGATGTATAATAAAATATAGCATAGCTTTTGCATCCTTGCTCTACTTTTCTTAACTCAATATGCCACATTACCTCAAAGTTCTGTCACTTGCTGCTTTGCTGTAGGTTGCTAGTAGAGTTTCCGGCCACAGGGGGCGCCGTGACCTCCTGGCAGTTCCAGACGGTGCGTCTTATCCGGTACGTGTCCAGCTGGGACTACTTTGTGGGCATGTGTGAAGTGGCCTTCTGCCTCTTTGTGCTGTATTACCTGGTGGAAGAAGTTCTAGAGATCCGCCTGCATCGTTTGCGTTACTTCAAGAGCCTGTGGAACTGCTTGGATGTTCTCATTGTTACAGTAGGCCACGTATTTTAGACGCTGCATATGTATAGTTTACTCTAGACAGTGTATTTTTTGCTTTTGAGTATGACACTTTGGTTCATCTTCTTCAGCTCAGTCTTCCAGCCATCATTATGAACATCTGCAGAACATCAGCGGTCAGTCACAGACTTCACTTCCTGCTGGAGAACCACAGCACATACCCCAACTTTGAGCCGCTCGCTCGCCTTCAGGTTCACTTCAACAACCTGGCTGCTGTCATTGTCTTCCTTTCATGGGTGAAGGTGAGATGTCTTCTCAACCTTTGACATGCCAAAATGATTGTGTTGTTGTTGTTTCCTCAAAATACAACCATCTTGATTCTCCCACAGCTTTTTAAGTTTATTAATTTCAACAAGACCATGAATCAGCTGTCCACCACCATGTCACGCTGCGCCAAGGACCTGATGGGCTTTGCTATCATGTTTTTCATCGTGTTCCTGGCCTACGCGCAGCTGGCATATTTAGTTTTTGGAACTCAAGTCAACGACTTCAGCACCTTTCAGGCCTGCATGTGAGTTTTGGACATATTTAAATAACCAAGAATATACTCTTATTATATAAACAATAATATGCAATAATTTACAAAAACATGACAACAATTAGTTGTCAGCTATTTAGAAAAATGTCATGCATGTTTAAAGTCGGCATGAAATAAAAATTCACTCTATTTTCTAAATGCATGATATAGATCTTATTGTGGACAATTCATCCTTCATAATCTTTAATCAAAATATCATCTTTCGGTAAAAACGCCAGAAGTCTCTCTGGTGATATATGCAGGATTTCTCCAATCATTTAGTCCACTTAAACCCCACCCCTGCAAGCTCACATTCATCTGCCTTCATTTTTTGAGTGCCACGCCCACAATCAACATCCAATCAACAAGTGATGCATAGAACCAAGTCCCCACCCCACATTTTTTTTGTTTCGATAATCCATTAAAACTCAGATGCATATCACAATACTGAAGAAAATATCTTTTGCTACTTGTTTCATCGTGACTTTAAATATGCATGACATAAAATTGACAAAGTGTTTTTATGTAACATATGAGGCACTTTTCTGTTTTGAGTATTTTTTTATTTCAAAACTAATATTAATTTAATAATAAATGTATTTATTTATTTAGTTTTAAGACACTTTAAAAAAATATATTGTGATACATTATGAATATTGTTAAACTTTGTGGTTTCTGTTGCTCTCAGTTTCACGCAGTTCCGGATCATTTTGGGTGATTTTGACTTCTCAGAAATCGAGGAGGCCGACAGCGTGTTGGGACCCATATACTTCACCACCTTTGTGTTCTTCATCTTCATGATTTTGCTGGTAAACACCACATGAGGAATATGACATAAATGACATGAAATATACCTTAAAAATAAATTAGGATTCAAGTCATTTGAAGGTTTAGTTCACTCAAAAATGAAAATATTGTCATTATTTACTCACCCTCATGTTGTTCCAAACCTGTAAGACTTTCATTCATCTTCGGAACACAAATGACGATCTTTTTGATGAAATCCGAGAGTTTTCTGTCCCTCCATAGACAGCCTTTGCAACTGAAACGCTTCAAAAAGTTCATAAAGAGATTGTAAAATCTCTCAGATTTCATCAAGGTCTTACGGGTCTGGAACGACATGAGGGTGATTAAATGATGACAGAATTTTCATTTTTGAGTGAACTAACACTTTAAATAAAAATAATAACAATAGAAGATAAATAAAGTCATGTCATAGCCGTGTGGGCAAGTGCTCCGACATATAGTGTGACTGCACTTCTGGAAACCCAAGTCCGAGTCTCATCTTGAGGTCCTTTCCCGGTCTAATTCCCCTCTTTCTCTCCTATGATTGAAGGTTTAAGGCCTCGATATACACACAGTGAAGTTCTTTTTTCGTTCTTCATTTAGGGGTAAAAAGAAGTTGGAAATATCTTTGTGGCGGTATACTGTTAGCAAACTGTCCACGCTGCTGAGAGCGACGTTGAATATGTAAATATGTGCTGAGCGTTTTCCTCTCAATAACACAATAAACACACAACAAAAATGAGAAAACAGCTGATAAGAAAGCATCTGATCATAGCAATGTGGATGTTTGCAAGAGCTCTGTAATTTGGCTCTCCATTCAAGTTACGTCAAGTTTATTTATATATTTTACTTTATCCAGACTCCAGACGAACTTCATTTTGGCCTGATTTTGTTGGAAATTATATCACACCAGTTCATTCTTCCATTTCGCTTAAAGTATATCGAGGCCTTTACATTTTATTAGCACTTGCTTTCCCTGGAAATCAATCCCATGACCTTGACATTGCAAGCGCCGTGTTCTACTGGTTGAGATTTCCTGTCCCCTACTGTCCTATTTAAATAAAGGCAACAATAAAAATCATAATATAACTTAAAAGAAAATAAAAAATATATAAAAAAAGGAATGCTTATGTTTTACTGATCGTTTTGCTATGTTCAGAATATGTTCTTGGCCATCATCAATGACACTTACTCGGAAGTGAAAGCTGACATGGCCCAGCAGAGGTCAGAGATGGAGATCACAGACCTAATCAAGAAGGGCTATAACAGGGCAATGGTAAAACTCAAGCTGAAGAAGACCTCCATCAATGACATCCCAGAAGGCTTACACCAGGGTGGTGGCAAACTCAGCTTTGATGAGCTCCGGCAAGACCTCAGAGGGTGAGAAACGTTTATCTCCACTAAATTATTCAAGTGAAACCCCTTGCAAGATGGACGCAACCGTCAATGCATTTTTTTTGTGTGTGTGTGCTTGTACACAGAAAGGGCCATTCAGATGCTGAGATTGAAGCCATTTTTGCCAAGTATGACCTTGACGGAGATCAGGAACTGACCGAACACGAGCACCAGCAGATGAGAGATGACCTGGAGAAAGAGAGAGTGAGTGAAAAACGAATGCTTTAAACATTTATATTTATGCATTTGTTAGTCGCATACATTACATTCATCTTATTAGTTCATGCATTCCCTGGGAATCAAACCCATGACCCTGGTGTTGCTAGTGCCATGATCTACTGTTTGAGCTACAGAAATGCTCAAAAACATTGAAGAACACTATTAACATTTTTTAAATAAAGAATCAAATCATTACATGACACTGGAGCAGATGTTTAGTATCTCTTGAACACTCGCCAGGAGGACTTGGATCTGGAGCACAGTTCGCTGCCCAGGCCAGTGAGTGGGCGGAGCTTCTCTCGTAGCCAGGACGACTCCGAGGAGGACGACGACGAGGACAGTGGACACAGCTCCCGTCGCCGTGGCAGCAGCTCAGGAGGCGTGTCATACGAGGAGTTCCAAGTGTAAACATCACCTGTCACTGGTATTACGTTTTCACAATATATCAAATGATTGATCTCTAAGTAAAAAGTATTTTGTGCTCGATGTGTCCCATCAGGCTTGTGCGTCGGGTGGACCGCATGGAGCACTCGATCGGCAGCATTGTGTCAAAGATAGACGCCGTTATCGTGAAGCTAGAGGCCATGGAGAGAGCCAAGATGAAGAGGAGAGATGTCCTTGGACGGATCCTGGATGGAGTCATTGAGGTGATGATAAAAATGTTTAACCCTTTTAAAACCTTTCTAAAACTTTTGCACGTTAGCATTATGACAACTTTACCATTGCGATAGCATTGTGATAAAACGTTCTAGTGATTTTTGCTGTGTCTGAAAACCTAGTGAAAACCACAGACAAATATAAAACGCATTTATTAAATAAACAGTACATTTTTTATATATTTTATATATATATATATATATATATATATATATATATATATATATACATACACTTAATAATTAGATTTAGTAATGTTTTTAAAACAGTGAGAACAGTGTGAAATATTACAATTTAAGATAACTGTTTTCTTGACTGTAATATGATCCTTCAGAAATCAGTCTAATATGCTGATTTTCTGCTCAATTATTATCAATTTTTGTTGTTAAGTTATTAATAATGGTTCTTATTATCTGTGTGGCAAACCATTTTTGCTACTTATTCTTTGTGGAAATCACAATTTTCAGGATTATTTAATGAATAGAAAGTAAAATGAACAGCATGTTTTTGAAATGTAAATCTGTAATATTATAAATGTCTTTACTGTCACTTTTGATCCATTTAATACATCTCTGTTGAATAAAAGTATTAATTTATTAAAAAAGACTGGAATACAAAAAATTTAGCTCTACCATCACAGGGATAAATTACATTGTAAAATATATTAAATATTAATTAAAATTACCTGTATTTTTGATCAAATAAATGCATTAAAAAATCTTAATTATTCCAAACTTTTTAAATTAAAAAAAAATATATTTCCTATACTTTTCAACATCATTTAGTACTAAATAGAAATACTCAATACATTATATACAATGTGCATGTGTGATGTCGGGCAGCATTTTTGCTTTTAGACTTTTTAGAAACTTTTGCATGCTTACGACTCCCAAAAATGCTTTTTAAAGGCATAGTTCACCCAAAAATGAAAATTACCCCATGATTTACCCACCCTCAAGCCATCCTAGGTGTATATGATTATATTCTTTCAGACAAACACAATTAGAGTTATTTATATTAAAATATATCTTGGCTCTTCCAAGCTTTATAATGGTAGTGAATGGTGCTCCTGAATTTGAAGCCCAAAAAAAAGTGCATCCATCCATCATAAAACTAATCCATATGGCTCCAGGGGGTTAATGAAGACCTATATATCCATATTTAAAACTTTATAAACTATAATAACTAGCTTACAGCAGATGGCTTTACACATCGAAAGAGAAAATCATGGGATAATTGTCATTTTTAGGTGTACTATCCCTTTAAGACAGTAGGTTTTAACAGGCAGCCTTTGACATGTTTAATGTTTAACTGTGGATTAGAGCAAATTATTTGAGCACACATTCAGACATATAATCTTGTGCTCTCAGGACGAAAGAATGGGCCGAGATCCAGAGCTGCACCGAGAGCACATGGACCGGCTGGTGAGAGAAGAGCTGGAGCGCTGGGAGTCTGATGACACGATGTCACAGGTGAGCCACCATCAGGGCACACCCATCATCCCATCTGCTCAGCTCCGCCCCCGCAGTTCCCGCTCACCCTCCTCGCTGTCCAATGAAGGCCCTGATGGTGCGGCCAGTGCTGCCGCCCACGTTTGAACGGTTTTGGTTGTAAAAACATTCCTACATTTCATGAATTTCATTGTTCCACAATTTGTTCTCCAGTGCCACGTCTGGTGCAGTGCACTGGGCAAAATCTACTTACAAAGTATTAAAGCCACATACAGTACGTTAAATAGTCCTGCACAAAGCTATTTATTTGTTTCTTTATATTAAAGTAAATTTGGGGTTTTACAGTGCTTTATAATGCAAAAAATGAAGATAAATTTGAAGTTCTAAAACACAGTTTCACTATTACTTATTGAAAAGAATTTTTTGTGGATATTCTAATAAAGCAAATTAGATTTTAAGGTCAATCAGCTGCAGCTTAGCATTAGTTTACTCATATTAACGCATTAATCAGGTTTTTGGAATTTGAGGTGCATTTTTTTTTTCTAACAGGCAATCCTAGCTATAATTATACTGCTTCTACTGATGCAATCATTTCATCAAGCTCCTAATTTACAGTAAGCATTCGTCCCAAAACGTTTTCTTAAACCATTTTCAGAACATTAGATACAACATACAAAAAAGTAGCATGTGTCAAATGATAAAACATTCATAATACAATAGATACACTGTTCAAAAATGAAGACAAATAGTATTAGTGAATCATGTTAAACTTGAGAACTTAATGAAGTCACTAAAAACACATAGAAGTCATTGTAGAAATGGCTCAGATATATATATATATATCACATTTTTTTTGTACTGTATCCTGCTATGATTGAATGCGCTGCTTACAAATAAATGCAGTATATACTTAGTTATGCATTAAGCTTTGACTAACCTACAGTATTTAAGTCCTGTTTCAACAGTAATGAAGAAGCCAGTCGGAAAGCTTACAATGATGAATGTAATAATGAAGGAAATAATGACCAATATCATTCTGTATATAATTGAACAGCCATTTCTAAACACAAAAATCTACCTTATAAAGCATCTCTGCTATGAAAAGTAAACATTCACATTTTCCAAACAATGAAGGTGGTCACACATTGCTTTTTATCTCAACTTTGGTGCAATTTCCACTCAAGTTTATGATTTGCTTTTCCATATTTTCTAGTTTGTCTTGATTTAATACAAGTGTGGCATGTTCTGTTAATCATTTTTAATAATTATGATTCTTAAATCATTTTGATACTTTTTGTAATTTGAAACAAACTTCAATTTGGAGTGCATCTGATTTCATGGGAAACCCATGTGTATTTGTCGAAGGTAGGATTTACAAAGCTTTTCACTGTTCCTTAAAGGTAAAATATATAGTTTCTGCACAACTAGCTGTTTTCAAACAGGTTATTTAAACATACAGCCAAATTTGTTATGTTGGGCCGCCCAAACAATTCACCGTTTGGTGCCGCTAAAGCAGAAATCACTTCTCCTTTAAGCCTAAGAAAAATGTCTTTTTTCTTTTCTACATTTTTCAATTTGTTCAATGACCTCTGTAACTCTTTATGGTACTGTTTATACATTATTTACAGTTTAATATGACAGTCGTTTGAAATAAAATCCACTGAAACTCATCATGTGCTCATTATTTGGTCACAAAACACGTGTAGCTTGATCCCAGTCATAATGCCCTCAAACAGAGCGACTGTACAATAAAGGGAATATTGTGTAGTTATCAACCAAAGAGTTTGCTAGCTTTCGTCTGTGGTTTTAGCTGCTGGCTGTGGGGTGTGGATTATAACACATTAACCCTCTACTGCACACATGTTGATGGCACATGAAAAAAAAAAATATTCCACATCATTTTTTGGTTCATTTGGGAACATTTTAAAAAATTTCCCCCCACCCTCCCCCAACCCCAAAATATTTTTTCGTTGCCTCAGGGCAAAGTTGTGCGACAATGGTACAGAGTCATAGAGAAAATTATCATCAAAATCATTTTTTTAAAAAAAAAAAATTAAAGAAATCATTAAGTAAAAAGGGAAAAACACTTGAAAGACATTGATATATTGAATTTGATACATGCATAGGTCTGTATCATGTAGTGTGCTATGCAATATAATGTACTTCATGTGATAAGATTTCACTTCGTACGAAACTTCAAAAAGCAGTTCTTCTCTGCTGTGACATAGTGGTGTATGTTACAATTTTTGCACATAACTTTGGGTATTCCTGCACACCCAGGAACCCTGCATCTTCCCTTCTTATAATACATTGGGGCCAATGAGAGGTACTGTCTAAAACCTCCTTGAAAAGTACCCCTTATCACACAACGTTGCCCTGAGGCTACGAAAAGAAAAACTGAATTTCTGAACATGCAAAATAAAAAAAATTTCATAAACCTGACAAAAGGCTTCTCTACACCTTCATACATGCACACATATTTTTTATGTACAGTTCATGTCGTTTTAAATAAGATTACTAAAGCAAATAATATTGCCTTCTTCTCACACCATGTGCTCCTGTGACCATGTGTCAGAACAGGACGTCCCACCTTTAAATGGTGCTTGATATTGACTCCCACACCTTACTGGTCTGTTAATGGGTACTTTCTCGACCTTTCTAATTGGTTGTAATCATTTAAAGAAAAATGTAGTAAACATAGGGCTTAAGAAAACTTTCCGTTGCCTGAGGGCAACGCTGTGCTGTAGAGGGTTAAGACCAATTAAACGGATTATGAAGGAGCGAGCCGTACCAGGCCTGTGCACAACCCTGGTCCTGTTTGTAACATCGGGGTTCAAATTATTCATTATTCCAAGGAAATGTACACCACATCAATTGACTTGTAATTTGTGTAATATGCTTACATTTGTGGGGGAAAAACAATGAAAGGGAGAATATTTACATTTAAGTTGATATAGTGAATCATTTCAATAAACTTAATATAGCTTCATAAAAGATTATATACTATACCTATGCTAATTTTAACTATAATTTTATAATAATGTTAAGATATACTTACAGATAGTATTATACTAACAAGTCAGCATGAAACATCCATTTTACTTCTCCAAAGGCCCGTTCACACCAATGACAATAACTGATGATATGGTTCTAAAAATCACTCTAAATATAAAAGAATAGCAGAGTTCACACCACAACTGTAACGATAACGGCACATTAACGAAACAATATTGTTGGAATCATGTTTTTTTCCATCGAATGAACGATAAAAACATCGACAGCCAATCACAATCCATTCTGATTTAAAGAATTAGTCCACTTTCAAATTAAAATTTCCTGATAATTTACTCACCCCCATGTACGGAAGAGGATTAGGGCTAAGCAATAATAAAAAAATAAAACCATCTCGAGATTAAAGTTGTTAAATTTCGAGAAAAAAGTCGAAATAAAATGTTGAGAATAAACTCGTTAAATTACGAGAAAAAAGTCGAGATAAAATGTTGAGAAAGAACTTGTTAAATTTCGAGAAAAAACTCGAGATAAAATGTTAAGAATAAAGTTATTAAATTATGAGAAAAAAGTCGTTAGATTATGAGAACAAATTCGTAATTTAACGACATTTTTCTCATAATTTAACGAATTTGTTCTCATAATCTAACGACTTTTTTCTCGTAATTTAATGACTTTATTCTCAACATTTTATCTCAAATTTTTTCTCGAAATTTAACGAGTTTTTTCACGTAATTTAACGACATTTTTCTCATAATTTAACGAATTTGTTCTCATAATCTAACGATTTTTTTCTCATAATTCAATGAGTTTATTCTCAACATTTTATCTCGACTTTTTTCTCGAAATTTAACGAGTTTTTTCACGTAATTTAATGACATTTTTCCTCATAATTTAACGAATTTGTTCTCATAATCTAACGACGTTTTTCTCGTAATTTAATGACTTTATTCTCAACATTTTATCTCGAATTTTTTCTCGAAATTTAACGAGTTTATTCTCAACATTTTATTTAGACTTTTTTCTCGAAATTTAACAACTTTAATCTCGAGATTGTTTTATTTTTTTATTATTCCTTGGCCCTAATCCTCTTCCGTACCCATGTCATCCAAGATGTTCATGTCTTTCTTTCTTCAGTCGAAAATAAATTAAGGTTTTTGAGGAAAACATTCCAGGATTTTTCTCCATATAATGGACTTTAACAGCTACCAATGGGTTGAAGGTCCAAATTGCAAAAATTCGATACTTTTTAAGCACAAATGCTTGTCTTGCACTGCTCTGTGATGTGCCACGCATTATGTAATCATGTTGGAAAGGTCACGTGTGACGTAGGCGGAAGAATCGAGAAAGTGTTTACAAAGCAAACGTGCAAATGCCTTTTACAAAAAAAAGGTAAAACAGCGTCGGACAATTTTGAAGTTGGAGGAGAAAATGAGATGGAGTTTTTCGCCCTACCACAGTACTTACGCATACGTCACGTGCGACCTTTCTGACATGATTACATAATGCGTGGCGCGTCGCAGGGCAGTGCAAGAAGAGCATTTGTGGTTAAAAAGTATATAATTTTTTTTTTTTTTTTAGAAAATGACTGATTGTTTCACTAGACAAGACTCTTATTCCTCGTCTGGGATCGTGTAGAGCCCTTTGAAGCTGCACTAAAACTGTTTTTGGACCTTCAACCCACTGGTAGCCATTGAAGTCCACTATATGGAGAAAAATCCTGGATTGTTTCCCCTCAAAAACCTTAATTTCTTTTCGACTGAAGAAAGACATGAACATCTTGGAGGACATGGGGGTGAATTCTGAAGTGAACTAATCCTTTAAAGAGCTCGAGAATTTAAAGTGGCAGGCGACAAAACTGAAGAGCATGCTTATAATAAACAGAATATCATCAAGCATTGGTGTGGATGCTAATACAGTTATCGTTCTTGGTGTGAACGGCCCTTCATGTGATATGTTTGTTACAAAAGTAAGAAAGAAAGAAAATGCAGTAACACTTTGATCAGACTGGAAAAATAATGTGTATTATAATTGTTCATAGTAAGACCAGTCATGTGTATTTGGAAAGTAAATAGGGCCAGTTTTGATCACATGTTGACTATAAAACCCTGATGATCTTTACAATCTTGAACTTAGCATGAAATCAGCATTGAAAGAATCACATCTACGTCCGTCCTTACTGTAAAGAAGGATAAAATGATATTATATGATACATCACTGTGTAGTGATTCATAAAGCTAATATTAAACAGAACATTTATGAGAACGTATGAATGTATCTGAGCTTGATATAAGCGATGATGAGAAAGATCAAAGTCATGACTGTAAGTGCAATGTGGTTCTGCCATAAACCCCAGGATGAGTAATCGATCCCTTGGAACGTCAGATGCTGCTCTCCTGTGCACCTGTGAAATATAATGTACAGAATATGTAGTATAACATTACAAAAAAAATCAGATACACATATACACTCGACAATTTTTTAAAAATGTTTTTGAAAGAAGTCTCTTCTCACCAAGACTGCATTTATTTGACCAAAAATCCAGTAAAAACAGTAATCTTGTGAAATATTATATCTGTTTTCTATTTGAATATATTTTAAACTCTAATTTATTCCTGTGATCAAAGCTGAATTTTCAGCATCATTACTCCAATCTTCAGTGTCACATGATCCTTCACATAATCATTCTAATATTATGATTTGCTGCTCAAGAAGCATTTCTGATTATTATCATTGTTGACAATGGTTGTCCGCTTAATATTTTTGTAGAAACTGTGATACTTTTTTTCTCCAGGATTCTTTTTATGAATAGAAAGTTCAGAAGAACAACATTTATTTGAAATAGAAAACATTATAAATGTCTAATTCAGGAACCTACTTGCATTTAACAATATTGTTTTATATAAGATAAACTGGCACAATATACACAATTCTACACTTATGCGGAGACTATCAGTCCACATACCACATATATCAACATATATATTTATACATACATGAGGATGTCTGTGGCTGGGCCGCTCATCACAGCAGAGACATTTCCACAAAAATTCAGCCCCACAAACTCATTTATCTCCAATGCCTGTTCAAATGATTAGACCAACCATCAGAAAAAAATATCATCTCAACAGAAAGCCTTGGTTGCTCAGATGTAGGAAGTGAAAGTTCATACCTCAAGCCCATAGCGAGGGATGCTGAGATACTTCAACCAGGACAGCCAGTCCATGATGCTCTTCAGGTTAACCAGCAGACCAGAGAAGATCTGGACACACATTTAGTTCAAGTAAAAAGATCAGGCCTCCTCTGCAGTAAAAAAGACTTGTTCTGCGTTATGTACTTGCCATCATGAAGATGAAGCTGACGGTCATGAAGATGTTGGCCACTGCCACCACTGACTGGTCAGCTGAGATGGCCATGGCCATGGCCGCGGCCGTACAAGCCACCAGAATCACTGTCAGCATGAAGATGAAGAACGCTGCCGCTGTGGGTTTTAGCCCTGCAAAACAAAGACATTTTAAACATGTTAAAACACTGCAAACATACATTATATGAGTTTTCCTTTTTGTAGGCTGAATGTAGATACTGTGGGTTAAAACATATGGATGAAGGTTTAATCATGTACAATGTTTACCAATCATGAAGTAAATAACACAGGTGAACAGTATGGTAGGGATCGTGCGCTGAGTGATGATGTCGGACAGGATCTTGGACAGGAAGTAGACAGACACTCTGTAGTATCCGCTTGTGTATTCATGACTGCAAAACGAGAAAAATAACATGCTACTTTACGGAGCAGAGGAGGTGCAGAAGATGCATCTGAGCCTGCATATATACCACATGTTAATTATAAATAATAATAAAATATAGAAACATGAAATTATGAATGAAATTTTAAAATATATATTTAAATATATATTATAATAAAATAAATGAATTACAAGTATAATACGAAATAATTCAAAATAATAATTAACAAAAATGGCTGGACCAAAACTGCATCAGAGCTGCTTTTTGATATTAGGGACTGAGCCTGTTTTTTGCAGTACCAAAAATTTAGAGGCCTTTAAAGGATGTGCTCAAAAACAGAAATAATATCACTCCACAAGCACTACTTTTCTGTTAGTCATTATGTATGTGTGGTTTTCGGCTTGTTAATACAGTACACAAGAATTTGATGCTCAGTACTAGAAAAGAAAATATTTCTAGAATCTTTCTAAATGCCAAACATGTGTTAAAGTACATACATAAACAGTTTGCGCTCCGTGATGAAGAGCTCGGCAGCGGAGAGTGTGCTGAAACACTGATTCGTTGTGATGAAGAACAAAACACCAAACCTGAAAAGAAAATTGTGACATTTAGATTGAACCCATAAAAAAAAAAAAAAAAAAAATATCAAGTGAGCACATGTATTTTACTCAGTGTGTCTGACTCAAAACCACAGTGTAATTTGCATATAACTAACTTAATTTCACAAGTTTATATTCGTTTATATGAAATTTATTGATTTCAATATCACATTAAAGGTGGAAAAAGAGCTGACATTTTCTTGTTTTTTGTTTTGTTTTGTTTTCATCTCATAACCTTGTCATTTTAATAAGAGTGTACTTAGTATAGTCACTGTAAATTAGTAATTTATTCACAGCTTTTAATTAATTAATGATCATAAAATGATCAAATCACACTCAATTTTAATTAGTTTTACATTAACAAATTATGTATACACATTACTTCTAATTAATTATATGTAGAATAATCTAGTTAGATTTACTCTAGTGCTGTCAAATCGATTAATCGTGATTAATCGCATCTAACATAAAAGTTTGTAAATGCACGTGTATACACAAACAAAAATATATAATTTACAAACTTTTATGTTAGATGTGATTGATCGCGATTAACCAGTTTGATAGCACTGATTTACTCATAACTGCTGATTAATTTACTAAAAGTGTAGATTTTACTTAGTTTCACTAAGTAAAAAAAAAATACTTTAAAAAGAACTCCAAAACCTAAAAAAAAATAAGTAAATTTCACTATTTGGTTTTTTTTTTTCAGTCTAGTCAAAGTATTGTATGCAAGTACAAGTATTTGCTCTTTACAGAGTGTTTTATTTTGATGAATTTTCTCATTCATTTCTAAAGCATAATATCACACATTTTACTCCAAGTCCAGGATTTGTGTACTTTGCCCACCCCGAACAAGAATGAAAGCTTTATATACAAGCGCAATACTTCAAGAAAGGCATTAAAGATTAAAGTTACTTAAAGAGGCAGTAAGCGATTTCTGCAGTAGGGGGTAACAACGAACTCTTGCTTGTTTATACTTCTATGTTATTTTTTTTGTTCTTCCTTGTTGTTGTTGTTTCATCATCTTTACTTTATTTTTTGTGAAGCATTATTTTGTTTCACTTCAGCTATGATAAAGATTCATCCACTCTAGCATTGCATGTTCGTGCATTCTGGGGGTGGAGCAATGAAGGGAGGGGTGTGTTTGTTTGGGTTGATTTCAAACATCAACAGTGTTTCTCAGAAATCACTTACTGCACTTTTAATGCCCCACGGGAGAAGAGGTAACTCACCTGTTTTGTACGCCACTCTGGTCATCTTTGACTCCATAGAAGATGGCACCAACAATGGCAGCCATGAGGGTCGTGACGGCCAACTGACACATTAACATGTTTTCATTAAGATATTATTTTAAATGCAATTGGAGAAATATGTAAACAAAAGAAGTATAGGAAATAAGTAGCAGCAAATGAGATGGACCACAAATTCAGCTTTAACCACCGAGAAACCACTCAAAACATCCTAGTAACCATTAAGCAACAGTGCACCAACCACCCAGAACATAACAACCACAAGGCAACGTGCTAAACACCACTCAGAACATCTTAGCATAATTTACTCAATAAAGGCACTAGGCAGAAAGAGCGAGAGCGAGTGAGTTTGACAATAATCTCTTGACAGCTTATGAGTGTGAAGGTCGTTCCCAGGGTAAAAGGCTAAGCAAATACAGCACAGCTGGAAAAGAAACCACCCTTCACCCCTTGTGTTGAGGCGCCAACGCTCGACTTAACTCCAGTCAGGTGATGGTCGGGTAGACACTATTCTCTTATGCTTGTGAAACATTTATCCACACTGCATGGCCAGAAATGATATCACTTCAGATCTACGAGGAGGGCGAGACCAGGGTCACAACAGTCACTAAATCCGCTTAGCTCTGACCTCAAGAAATTAGCCGAAAGCCTCTAGGAGCAATCAGCTGTTAATAATGACTAAATCAAGGGCTCCTCTGATGGCATTTGGTGTTAATGAGCATCTAAAGTCTCCATAAAGTCTCTTTTGAGGAAAATCTGGAGCAGGATTAATCTACACTGTTGGGGCAACAAGTCTTTGTTTAGTGTAATCCATCCCTACAAACTAGGCTCAATGCATGAAAACATGCCCAGGTTACATAGATGTTTTGCATAAAAAAATAAAGCCTATTTTAGGACAATTAAGAAGATTTCACATTGTGACATTATTTTTTTTATATATAATTAAATTCTCATGCATCCACAGATTTCAATTTTTGTAATTACCATCATTTTCAATTGCAAGACTTTTTAGATTCTCTTTACTGTAATACAGTAATAAAATAATATAATTAACAAAAATAGCTGGACCAAAACTTTATAATTATAATTGTACTATAAAGCAACACAAAACAATAGACAAAGACTACCATAAATATTTTAAATTGGGAGGAAAATACAAAATTACAAAATCTCTTAATTGACCTTAAAAGACTTTATATATTAATATATATAAATAATAATTATAATGTAAAAAAAAAAAATTATATATATATTATTTACATTATAATTATTATTTTTTTATTTATAGAAAATTATTATTTGTATTTATTCCTTATTTTATTCTTTTGTTTTGGGGTGATACATTTAATATAATTATAAATAAAGGTACTTTTTTGATTTTGGTTTGATTTTTTGAAATAACAATAATATATATATATATATATATATATATATATATATATATATATATATATATATATATATATATATATTAATACCTATTTTAATATTTTTTTTATTTTTTAACATATATTAAAAAATTCAGTTATTTTACTAAATTATTTACATTTCTATTTATAATTATTATTTTGTGTTTATAGAATTTATTTCATTTTTAGGTTTTGGGGTGATGCATTTAATATAATTATTATAAATAAAAAATGTAAATAGTTTAGAAAACAGCAATAGACAGACAGACAGATCTACATGTAAGAATCCATAAGGTACCTGTGCAACTGAAGTCTGTGGGTTCAGCATTAGATTCCAGAAGGTTCTCCATAACACCCAGTGGAGCTGGTGGAAGAAAGAGCTGTTGTAGGTGATGGTGTGACATTTGGCTCTGATATTGTTGTCTTTGGTTCGGATGATGCGATCCAGCTCGGCTTTGATGCCCCGTGCATAACTGCAGTTATTGTACTTGTCCACCAGCTGATCCCCAATACACTGCTGGCTGACGGCAGCCACTTCAAACTCAAAATCTGTCAATGATATTACACAAAGTTCATTTAAGTGATGTCAGCAGACACAAATCACAATTTACAATGCACCACTAATACAAAGCATCTCTTTTATTATTTATAGCCACGTTCTGTGCAAATCCCTAGAAAGAAATTAACTAGAAAGAAAAGCAAGGAAATATTGGCCTTTTTTTTTTTTAGCATGTTTTATATTTTATATCTGATGAGGACATCACTCAACAAGTGAATCTGACCGCCTCAATTTAAATAGAAATATAACCAAGTACCTCCATTATTCTGAATCTTTGTCATGTTAACAGCTGCGGCGCTGCCATTAATGACATCCAAGAAGAAATCAGCTGGGTTATTATGAGCTTCACAAGCATATCCTAAGATATATTAGAAAAAACAAACACCTTTAAGTTTCATTCATTTCAGTAGAGATGTTAGTACTTAAAGCACTGTACTCTTGCAGAATATTCACATTTTTAAAGAAAGTGAAGAAAGTGACACCTCACAGTTCAACTCTTTCAACCATAGTTGCATATTCAAAACTTTTTAGGTTTCGTATATATAAATTATGCTACCAATGTTGGCAAAGTAGTCTAGAGCGTCTTGAGCGGGTCCGTGGTAGACTTGTTTGCCACCGGCCAGCAGGGTGAGGCTGTCGAAGAGCCGGTAGATGGAGTACCGCGGCTGATGAATGGACATGATGATGGTGCGTCCCTGACCGGCCATTCTGAAACAAACAGAAACAGTGTTGAGACAGTGAAATATCTGCACCACTACTTGAAAGTTTAAGTTCATTGAGATTTTTTTTTTTTAAGAAATTGATACTTTTATTCAGCAATGACACATTAAATTAATCAAAAGTCACAGCAAAGACAATCTTACAAAAGATTTTTATTTAAAATATGTTATTTTGAACTTGAACTAATCCTGAATAAAATGTTTCACGGTTTCCACAAAAAATATTAAGCAGCACAACTGTATTCAACATTGATAATAATAAGAAGAAATCAGCAGCAAATCAGCATATTAGAATGATTTCTGAAGGATCATGTGACACTGAAGACTGGAGTAATGATGCTGAAAATACAGCTTTAACATCACAGGAATACATTTAAAATATATTCAAACAGAAAACAGTTATTTTAAATTGTAATAATATTCTACTTTTTTGCTGTTTTTGATCAAATAAATGAGAGAACATAAAAAAATTTCTTTTAAAAACATACTAACTGACCCCAAACTTTTGAACGGTAGTGTATGTGATGACTTGCATATCTCAAAAATGGGCATTGAAAGCACATAAGCTCAGCCAAAGGATTCTTTTTATTAATTAATATTTATTTTACATCCCCTTCTGATTTAAGTAAAGTCTATGAGATGACAGTGGATGGATGTTTTGAATATGCAGACCTCTTTAGCAGCAGAAGCACAGAATGAGCTGTACTAGCATCCAAACCGGTGGTGGGCTCGTCCAGAAAGAGCACAGAGGGGTCTATGATCAGCTCCATCCCAATGCTGGTCCTCTTCCTCTCCCCACCGGAGATACCGCGAATAAGCTGCGTGCCCACCTATACAGACATACGTGCACATTTATGGTCCATATCTTTTGAGACTACACTGAATAGGAGTTAAAAAATTTAAATTACTTTTAAAAATATTTTTAACATCACAGGACAATTTAATGAGGACATATTATGCATTTTTACATTTTCAACTTTCTTTAGTGTGTAATGTTACTATGTAGACCTTTTCCATGCTCAAAAAGTTACAAAGCACAAGTGAGTAATTCTCTATATCAGTGCGCACTGTTTCTGAACTCCCTGAAACACCTCCATTGTAGTCTTGAAACTTCTTCCAGGAACTAACACATCACAATATTCCTCATTTAAATAATTCCCACCCAAAGCATGCGCAAAATAAAAGGGCGAAGCTTGGTTGGGTTGTGTTGAGTTAGTAATTTGTTATGGTAAGGGGCGTGGCATTCCTCAAACATGCTCGAAGCGGTTGACCAATGACAACACACTGATCCAGCCGACCAATCAGACCACATTGCTCTTTTCAGAAGGAGGGGCTTCATAGAGACAGGAACTGAACAGAGTGTTACTGACAGACTGGGAATAGAGGTGCTGCAACAATGTCAAATATGTGAAAAATAATGTGTTTTTTGAACATTCTAGCATGAAAACATGTTCTATTAGACCCCAAAAACAATCAAGACTTTGTAAAAGGGCATAATATGGCCTCTTTAAAATAACTAGTGCAAAAAGATGATTAGAAATGGAAACTAGATACATGACCTGAAATATACACTTTCCATTATTAATTTCTATACATTTTTATGTAAAATACTTACATTGGATAATAAACAATGTGTCAGAACTTGTTATACATACACCACCTAATTTTACTTAATTTTTATCTATGAAAGAAGTAACAGCTTTCTGATAGTCCTTGTATGTTTGTATCTACTTAATTAAACAAGTACACTTGACATACCTAATTTATCCTGGACAAGAAACGCTATTTCACCTTTGCATCTGCGACTTTGTTGAGGCCCAGCTCTGAGATGAGGTGGCTGACTCTTGCCTCCTTCTCCCTTGGACTGATTTGGGAGGACAAACGCAGCGCAGCCGAGAAACGGAGGTTCTCTCTCACCGTTAGAGTGCCCATCACAATGTCATCCTTAACACATACACATGAACGTTGTATATAATGTAACTCTATTCTGAATCCCAATATACCGTCCTATCCTTTATAAGCATTTAAGCATAAAAAGGCTTTTAAGATGGCATACTCTGAGCACACATTTTAGTCTCATATATAGTGCTCATATCATGCATGCATTGTACCTGGACAACATAACCGGAAAGACATTTGAAATTAGGCGGCTGTAGGGCTCCATTGATGAGCACTTCTCCAGAAAGACCTGCAGGATCCTTCCTGGCTGCAAGTACATCCAAAAACCTGAGTGATAGAGAGAAAAACTCCATTTGAGGATGATAATAATGTTGCATTAACATACAATTGATTCCGCATTACTGGAGGAAAATGTCAGGAAAGATACTCCAAAGGCTTGTTAAACAAAACATAATCTCGCCTTCAATCCGGAATCCATTTGGCACCGATATTTTATTAAGCTGTGAATTCATCAAATATGTACTCACGAAGATTTGCCACTTCCCGTAGGACCCAAAATAGCATTTAAACCAGGTCTCATGATCCCACTGAAAAGGGAGATAAAAATGAGATTATGTTCATGTCACTTGCTATGGAATTCATCAGGCCCGGTGGAAAAAAAAACAAAGGCACACTTATTGCATAGATGTTGTTGTGCTAGTCTAAAAGAAAAGTGCCATGGCCAAATGCTGCTCATCTTAGCAATGAATCTAACTGACTTGACATTTAAGAAATCTCAAATGGTTAATACGATTAAAACTAGGTCATCAAGCTGATGCCGAGACCTGCAGTTCCACTAGGTCTTTCATTAGGTCAAGATCACACTTGACTGCATTTAACCCTGGTGGGTTTGCAAGCCAAGAGATCAAGAGATTAGACTCACAAACCCATTCATAATATCATATAATTGACACTAACACTATAGAGAGAATGTCCAAAGAAACTTGGTTCTGGGAAATGTCAAGCTTATTAAACGTCTTTAGGAAAAGCATTTTGGTTTTCTGCTATCCATTGTTCTGGTGAACACATGTAATGCAGCACATGTAAAGGTAATGGTTTTTACAGCCTTATGCCATAGGAGAATCTACTGAAGTTCAGTTGAAGCCAGAGGAAAGACCTTTTAAATTTCCTGTGATGTCACAAGAGAACATTTGTATGTTTCACATAATGGCATAGGAGAATTTTTTTTATGTTCCTGTGATATCTTAAGATATAGGAGAACCTTTTAAAATTCCTATATAATCATAGAAGACGTTTAAGTTCGTATGATGTCATAGGAGAACCTTTTAAAATTCCTATATTATAACAGAAGATGTTTAAGTTCTTACGATGTCATAGAAGAACCTTTTAAAATTCCTATAATATTATAGAAGACGTTTAAGTTCGTATGATGTCATAGGAGAACCTTTTAAAATTCCTATATAATCATAGAAGACGTTTTAAGTTCATATGATGTCATAGAACCTTTTAAAATTCCTATATTATAACAGAAGATGTTTAAGTTCTTATGATGTCATAGAACCTTTTAAAATTCCTATATTATAACAGAAGATGTTTAAGTTCTTACGATGTCATAGAAGAATCTTTTAAAATTCCTATATTATTATAGAAGACGTTTAAGTTCTTATGATGTCATAGGAGAACCTTTTAAAATTCCTATATTATAACAGAAGATGTTTAAGTTCTTATGATGTCATAGAACCTTTTAAAATTCCTATATTATAACAGAAGATGTTTAAGTTCTTATGATGTCATAGAACCTTTTAAAATTCCTATATTATAACAGAAGATGTTTAAGTTCTTACGATGTCATAGAAGAATCTTTTAAAATTCCTATATTATTATAGAAGATGTTTAAGTTCTTATGATGTCATAGGAGAACCTTTTAAAATTCCTATATTATAACAGAAGATGTTTAAGTTCTTATGATGTCATAGAACCTTTTAAAATTCCTATATTATTATAGAAGATGTTTAAGTTCTTATGATGTCATAGAACCTTTTAAAATTCCTATATTATTATAGAAGATGTTTAAGTTCTTATGATGTCATAGAACCTTTTAAAATTCCTATATTATAACAGAAGATGTTTAAGTTCTTACGATGTCATAGAAGAATCTTTTAAAATGCCTATATTATAACAGATGTTTAAGTTCGTATGATGTCATAGGAGAACCTTTTAAAAATTCTATATTATCATAGAAGACCTTTAAGTTCTTATGATGTCATAGGAGAACCTTTTAAAATTCCTATTTTATCATAGAAGACGTTTAAGTTCTTATGATGTCATAGGAGAACCTTTTAAAATTCTATATTATCATAGAAGACCTTTAAGTTCTTATGATGTCATAGGAGAACCTTTTAAAATTCCTATAAGTTCGTATGAAGTAATGGACTAAATTCCTATGATGCAATAATAAGGATTGAAGAATACTTCAATAGAATTAATATGAAGGTCTGAAGAGCTTATTGAACATCATTGTATAAGAAACTTAACCAAAAAAGATGAAATGGAGAATGATCTTTTAACAAATTAAAGAGGCTAAATGAGCCCTGATCTGTATTATTTTGACCTCTCTTGACTCACTTGAGGTCCACCAGAATCTCTTTCTGGACTGTTGTCCTCTTACAGATGGGTCCACTCTTCTGTTCTACTCTATAACGGATGCTGTGAAAGCTGACAGTGGCTCCATGTTGCTTTTTCATGGGCTCCATGGTGATGACCTTTGACAAAGACATCCCATTTCTGCCCGTCTCTTCAGTGATTTGATCATGCTCAAAGACAGCATTGTCAGTCATCTTCTGACAGGTTTTCTCCCTAAAAAGACAAACACGATATGAACAAGAGAAGAAGTTTGCTTAGCTTGTATCAGGACTATAAATGATACCGCTGAAATTCGTAACAGAGTTGTTGTTATGCTATTTTCAGAATAACGCTTACATATTTAATAGTCTTTTTGCAGCCTTTAAGGTATGTCTATACTGAAACTTTTAGAAATAAAACTATCCTTTTAGAATGTAACATTCTATACATGTACCTTTAATTTTTTATATTCCAGTGTATTATGTATTAATTTTATATGGCTATATCATTTATATGAATATGTAATTTTATATAATCTTGTCTTTTTATTAAATTAGGCATTATTTAAAAACAAATGCACATCTGAGTAATACAATTTGGCTGCAGGCTCAGAAAATTATTTTGTAACACTTTATCAGCATGTTTTTCACTGTAACTCAGTTACAGATTATAGATAGAACAGAATACAAGCACAAACAGGTTACAGTGTAGCATAAACATTGCACAAACTTCATTCTACAGTATTAATATAACATCAGTGAAGACATTAAAGAAGATGCTTACCCTGCTCAAGCTGCTGCAGTGACCGCTGGACGTCTGCAAGGGTTTAAGCTCTTCTCAGGAGTATCAGATGGGAAAAATCCAAATCTGACTTGAGGCAGTGAAGCGGAGATCTTAAATAGGTGAAGCAGAGGGTGGGATTCGGGCACAGGCATCATCAGGGTTTAAACCTCCTCTGAACATTTTCCTGAATTACATTTACTGGGACACAATAATATAACATTTTAAAGCAGGACATTTATTCAAACTTAAGTTAATAAAATATATGCTTTAAGTAGTAAGTGAATTAGAAACTAGAATCAATAATTGTGGTGTCTAATACAATGGGAAATTTAAAAAAAAAAAAATCTTTTAATGGACCCTATCAGATTTAAAAGCAGATGCACCAGTATTTAAACACAGGCAAAAAATAAAATGTAACCAAAGGAGATGTTTCTGGTAAAACTTTATTCACAGCTGCACTGTATTTTACAATAAACAGCTTATCAATAATAGCAAAGATAGGTCCATATATAGAGCAGGAAACACTTGTAGTTGTTTTACAGATTGTTCTAGGTAAGATCCATGCACAGTTGTGTTAACACTGAATGTAATACATTCTGACAGAAACATAATATCTGAAAAACAGTAAATATGAACAGAAAAAGGACACCCATCATATACTGGATATGCTTTGGAAAGAGGAAGACATAAAAAAAGCCTGTTAAAAGTCTAAAATTAGAGGAAACGCTGAATGAGAATGAAAGAAATGTTAATGCAGAAATCAATACATGAAGAAACAGCACTAGAATATGAACCGAGATGCCGACTTGCTGAGGTCACGTGTGTATGGCTCTACAAATAAAATTCACTGGACATTAGAGATCATGACAGAAGCCTTTTCGATTAAAAGCTGGAGGTTTTAAAGTTAGAGCAGAATGTCTGCAATTACAACGATCATGTCAGAGGATGAATGAATGACGTTCACTTCTCTCCTGTAACTAGGAGACTTTAGAAGAAAAGATGTATTTAAATATAACATCTATACAAACGCATAAACCATAAAGTTAACTGTCCATCATATACATTATATAAATAACATAAAACTGCACTTTGATCTATGCATTGTACGGAAAACCATACAATCTGAACAAAAATAGTTTGTCTGGTAACACTAAATAAGCACAAGTCACAGTTTAAAACTTTAGATATGAACCTAAAGTTGAGTTCCTTACCAGAATGACTCAAGCATGTGAAATAAGAACAGACTTTTATGGAAAAGGCACAGAAATCATCAATTTGTTCACACAATGGTCCTCAAGTTGGGTTGCAGATTCCCTTTGGTAGAAATATTTCTTAGTGTAGCTTTAAAATTGCTGGTTGTTAAACTGGAAAACTGTATGAATGAATATTCACACTAATAATAGATCGAATTATAGAAATGTGTGCTTGCACAAGGAATAGGAGTTCATACTTCAGTATACACAGTATATACAGTAGTCTAACTCTGTGAATATGGGCTTATGAATGTGCACAGCCATCAGACAAAGACTATAGACCATTGAAATGTGCTTCTGCGTGTCCCTCAACACTACAAAGACGAGAGTCATGAGGAAAGTGCTTAAATTTCCTGTTGTGAAAATAAAATGTTGATTCCACTAAAGTATTATATATGCAAAAGTGAAAACCAGAACTGAGGTAACCAAATTGTTGGTTAGCACCACAGGTCAGGAGATAAATATGAGAAAGATTTCAAGACAAGGAAAACCTTTAACACAAACGTCTTAGATATTAATTTGCTTCTCTAGGCAAAATAACTGAAGTATGTAATGGTCTTTTTTTTGAGGTGATCCTCACAGGATGGATAAAGAGAATATTGCACGTTGATCAGTTCATATTAGTGAGTCACTTTTGCGCATCACTTATACCATCAATGTCTTATTATTTTTGCTTAGGCCCAGCGACCACTGGAGACGAAACTGCGACTGAAGGAAAAGCTCACGTCAGAGCTTTTGTGTTTGCCCCAGGCACCGAACGGCACCACCATGATAGTGCTGTTGTCTTCAGATCCATACTGAAGAGCCTGAGAGGGGCAGAAGAGGAAAAGAACCAATTAAGTTAAAGGGGCTCTATGTAAGATTTTTACTTTAATAAAGCATAAAAATACCCCGATATGTTTGCAGATACTTAGGAAACATGCTAAGTTCACCTACTTATTTCTCAGAAACACAATGCTACAGCCAGATATTCTACTTTGAAAATGTGCGTTCCGTGTCGGAATGTCTGTCTTTGTTTTGGTCTGTGCGTTTATCCAATAGTATTTGGCGGAAAACACCGCGTATTGCAACCATGGAAACCGACAAACAAACTGGGTCAGAGAATCGCAGATTCTACCTGACCTAAAAAGCCTCTGAATCCATCTAAATATCTATATGAACAACAGCATATTAAAACAGATAAATCAACTCATCAGCATACAGTGTTTAAGTCTCCTCAGCTTTCATGTTGAATTGCGCTCCCTATTGTTGTTGGCGAGGGGGCGGGCCAAACAATATTTTGAATTTGGACTGCAGTACCTATTTTGAACACTGGGTGTCACTTGTCTTTATTGCATTCACAATAAAGACAAGAATAAATGAGTAGTTTTATATCACGGTAACAGTACACATTACAATATAGTTGTTTTTGCTGGACATTCCAAAAATAGCTTGGATTAGGGATGTGCATGAGTACTCAAATAATCGGACGTGACAGCGATGACTGATCATGAAATCGATGATCGCTGTGACTTTAAAAATAGATTTTCTTTTTTTTTCTGATTTTTGCAGCATGTTGCGTGCTACCCGAGGTCTGCTTGGTTAGCGTTAGGACAGCACATCATCCAGACTGCCAAAACAAAGTCAAACTATGGCTTTGAAAGCACGCAGTGATGTCTGGAATCACTTTGATCATGAAAACACAGTTAAGTGCGAGATGTGCAGCACCAATCTGCTTAACAAATTTATTAGACCACTACCCAATGTATGGTTTGTGCCACAGCTGCACTAAACTAACAGTATTGGTGATTACCAAAATCATCTTTTATGTTTCTGTAATGGTTAATCCACACCAGTATGTTTAAGCTCTTTAGTCACAGTAGTGTTTCTAATGCTAAAATATAATTATTGTTGTGAATGAATGGATTCAAGGATAGATCGCTCAGAAGTTTAATCAAAAGCAAGTCTAAGGGAACAACTAGAAATTATTTGGAAGTCAATAACAACAGAGACTGTGGAAAAGTACATAAAAACAAGGCCAGCAAGAATGCAAGCTGTTATCAAGGACAAATGAGGTTATACAAAAGTTTTTTGGTTATTATGTGTGAAAAAAGACTATTTAGTTGTTTCAGTTTGTCATTTGCCTACTAAATGACAATACAATTTTTTTAAACAGTTTTTTGACACATTCTTAAATATTTGTTCTCTTTATTATGGCAGCTGGTCTAATAAATTTGCTAAGCACTGCATATGTACAACATATATAACATTACAATGTTACATGTTATAACATTATAATGAGAACTAGGGATGCACCGATATCATTTTTAAGGACATTTTTTAGCAATACAACAAATACTATAGATACACAAATTAAATAAACTTGTTTTTCAGATACAGTAGGTTTATATTCAGCGTGATTCCGCCTATCCTGCCTTCACTAATCGATAACGAAATCGATAACGAGTTCATTCACTCTTCAGCATCAGCTCAAACGGCAATGCCCGACATTACTGACTATGACTGGGTTATATGAGTCATATTCATTTGGGATGTTTCTTTTTCAAAAACAGTGATGTATTATTGATAATCAAGCAGTGTTATTTTTCTAGTCATATTTTCATATGTCATTTTTGTTTGCAACATTTATTTTCACAACAGTGTTTTATTTTATATTTTATAGTGTTTTCTATTTTTATTATCGGCATGACGGACAAACACCCCTGAGTACTTGTTTTTGAGCCCCATCAATACTCTAAATGACAAAAATGCCCATCCCCAATTTAGATATATAACCAGTAGTTCATTTTTTAGTTGTTCTCTATTTGTGATCTAATGAATCAATACTTCATCTCATCTGATTTTCTCTTTTTAATTGGAACTTTGATACAAACAAAAGACATCATCTCAAAATCTGTGGTAAATCTGAACAATTTATGATATGCAGTATTGTAAGCCATAAAGAGCTGAGTGTAATAACTAGAATATCTAATAATATTAATGGTGGATGTTGGATTATTTGACTCACCTGCTCAGATATGCGTTGTGCGGCCTCTTTAGGGTCGTTACATTGGTTAATGACATCACAGATCTCCTGACTGTTCATGATGAAGTTGATGCCATCAGTAGTGAGTGCCAGGAAGGCATCATGGACGTGATGCAACTGACAACACAGGTACACTTAAATCAATACAACTTAATTTGAGATGTAATTCAGTAAAATATTTCATAAGTATTTATATTATTTTAACATAATTTATTTTTAAACATTTTATATAATAAATTCAGTAAAATCATGTGTGTGTGTGTAATATATATATATATATATATATATATATATATATATATATATATATATAGTACATTTTGAATTTCTTAAAGTGAACTTAAAAAATGCTCTCACTGAAACTCTCTTAGTCTCTGGTTCTGCGATGACACCTGACGTTTTGAGGTCGAAATCTCCAATGCTGCGTGTCATGGCCAGTCTGCCGTTGACATGAGGCTGACCCAAACTATTCCACGTAATAAAACCTCCAGTCTTGCGTATCCTTCAGAAACAAACACATGATGATCAGAAGAAGTGCTCTCACAGTGTCTCAATCTGCTTAGAGAAGTTAAAGCTCCCAGAGGCAAACTGTACCTCTCTTTTTCATCCTTTCTCTCAGGCGTGTGATCCACAGTGAGTTTGAGGGCCTTGCCTTTGCGGCACATCATAGCACGGCTGTCCCCCACGCTGCCCACCACCAGCTCGATCCCATCTCTCAGCAGAGCCACCGTGGCTGTGGTCCCTGCACTCAACAGAGAGGCTGTAACACACCAGAGAGCGAGGCTGAATGGTTAGTCTGTGACGCGTTTAAGGTCACTGATACAGTATAACACGCAATACAGAGTTTTTGCACAATATATAATCACACAGAAACTAAACAGCTATTATTCTTAGTCCTGTTCTGAGATTTGCACATAATTCTAGTGTACTATACTACACAATACTGTGCATATTTATCAGATATATATACGCAATGCTTTGGTAAACAAGCTGATAAAAACATAAATGTAAACTGAAACAAAAAGAGGGAGATTCCAAAAGAGATGATGTACTGAAGTGATCAAGGCAAGCAGGTAGCATTGTGTCTTTTTGACTAGTCTAGCACATAGGACACATGTGAGAAGAATGTAAACCATTGCTTAGCCTACAAAAAGGCATTAATGGCATAAAACAGCTTTTCTTCACTGAAAATTATTTTGTTCTCCCACAGTAAATATCTTGTGCTTATTTTCTACAACATCAAATAAAAAACTAGCGTTATCCATACACAGAAAACAAGCTCTGAACACAACGACTAACCAATCATTTTCCAGCAACCAACACATGTGAAGAAGGCAGAGCACAGTAAAGGAGAGATAAGAGAGAAAGACAGAAAGGAAAAGAGAGAGAGAAAGGTCAGGAACCTTCCAGAAGTCCACGCAAGGACCCGCTGGAGCAATCTAGCCCGCCGGCCTCCATAAAGGTAGTGCAGAGCTGCAGCTCTTATAGGGGGTAAGCTGGGTCCGCGGCTGTTGTAGATATAACACGCACACACACAGGGCAAGATTGGACATGTCACGCAGCAGGCCACACTAGTGGGCCGCACACTACATGAATAAGATGCACCTGGCATAATCGTACTTATTCTAACAGCATTTAATATCCTTATCAACACACATGAATCTAACAAGGCTATGTTAAAGAAAAATGACAAAATCCTTTTTTTTAAATGATGCATTAATATTATATACTGGGGGTGGGAATCTAATGTAATATTTGTTATTATTTAAGTTCAAGGAGTCCAAATAATTTCTGATGCATTTTTCAGCAACTCCATTGGGTGCGAATCGTTATTTAGTTAAGGTGGCTTGCAGGCAAATTTTCTGTTAAGAAATAGAAATAAATGAGTATAATAACTAATGTCTTGATTCAGCGCTAAAATATTCAGATTATTAATTGACAGCAGTTCTGCATGGTACAACACAGGTATCCTAGTCACTAGGGGTGTAACGGTACATCTATTCATCATACGGTGCATCACAGTTCGGTGCATGCAGTCAGATAACGAATACAGTCGGTCACAGGCGATCCACGATCCAATCCAGAATGGGAGCGCACGCGGTAATGCAACACTGTTTGCTAACCGCCATAACAGGAAAAAATGCAGAAGAAGAAGAACAGACGATCTATGCATAGTTATGTTTACATGAATAATATCTCACGTAACATTACATTTACCTCAGGCAAGTCATTTAGTATTTTTTTTTTTACTTTACCTGTTAGTAATATCTTAATATGTTTAAATAATTTTTTCATGAAAACAAGTTATGACAGTATCTGTGCAAATGATTATATTTCACAAATGTATTGGAGTAATAATTTTATCATTAGGTTTAGCAGTTAATGCAAAACCTGCATTATGTGCAATTAACATGTTTCTTTTTTATTTGTGTGTTGATTATTATATCCAAAAATACATAACAAATGAATTTAATAGTTTGGGCTCTGCTATTAACTGTAACCTTTAATATTATAGTAATGTGCAAGAAAAGGATCATTGTATATATTTTACAGCATTAGCTGAGATAGATTTTTTTTATCCTTAAGAAAAGGTTAATAATAATTAAATTTATTTAAAGTGAGAGACACAATTTTTTCAATAAACCACTTTTAATAAAAAAGAAGAAGCAATTTTATGATTAGTTTTCTCCCCCCTCCTGTACAGAACCCGTAGCGAACTGCGACTTCAATACAGAGGTGATATAAACCATGATATTTGTGTACCGTTACACCCCTACTAATTAAGTCAACTGCCTAGTTGCAAAAAGAGAAGGGGAGCGTGAACATTTTGACTAAAATACTGATTCTAATAACACACTTGTTTCATATCAAATTTGTTTAGAGAATATTTCAGGAAAATCGTTTAGGATACAGCAATTGACTCTTTGCAGGGAGTTTGATTGACAAGCGATCTAACCAATCAGAATGCCGAATCTGCCATTTTGTCCGACAATTAAAGCAGTCAGGAGTTAGAAGATTAACCTCGGTGGACTTAAACTTGAAATATGGCGTGTATGGACGTCTTTCCGCGTTTGAAACAACATTCCTTCTCATGTTCATTCATGTTTATTTGATGCTATAAATGAACTAGTAGGAAGAGATGATCGGTTCACGAGTCGCTTGAGCTGAGGCGCTCCAACAATCTGTCACGACACATTAAAGAGCCACAAAACGGTTTTTATTGTTTGAATTTCTTAAAAAAAAAACACTACACAGTTTGAAAGCCGGGACTTTGTTTAATATCCTAAGTAATCTGCTTTTTCTTGTCTGTCGATGTGTTGTCAGTGTCCTCTTTGCTCCGCGATGTATTTTTCACTGTGTGTGGTGTGACAGCGCCACAGCTTGTCAGACAAAGCAACAGTAACTAAGGGGGGCGGGTCTTTGCGAAGGGTCAATTATAACAAAGAGTTATTTACAGTTACATAAGATGACATATTACTATATTCATTATACTATATTTTTACATAAAAAAAAGAAAGAAAATAGTCTTAATTATTTGCATAATTTGTATAATTTTATTATCATTTGTAATTATAATAATTGAATTTGTCATTTTTAATCATTTAATTTAGAGTTAATGATACAAAATGCTAGTTGGATGTTGATGTAAACAAAAGCTTGAGATTTTTGCCTTGCTCAAATTTATCTGAAAGCTCCTGTGTATGTTTGTTTGCACAAACCGCACAGTGTCAACACCATTTTGTGGTATATATGCCACTACACATGTCCTCCAAACCAGTGTTTGTCCGTTTTCAGTAAATAAAATTATTAATAACTATTTGGAGAAAGAATGTCAATGCATCTAATAATCTTTCTTTTTTTTTTTTTACCCACCCCTAGTATATACAAGTGCTATCTTAATGTTGGGATGGACGCATTTTACAGAGCCAAAGAGAAGTCTGTGAACTATCACTAGAAGATCATAAAGGTCTTCACTGCTCTGTATTAGGCATCACTGTTCATTTTATTAAACAAAACAATGTATGGTAACACTTCAGTTTAGGGTCCAATTCTCACTATAAACTAGATTATTAGCATGCATATTACTAGGATATTGGCTAGTTATTAGTACTTATAAAGCACATATTTATGCCTTAATCTACGTGACCATTTTCTACATCCCTTAATACTACTCAATACCTAAACTTAACAACTACATTACTAACTGCTAATAAGCAGTAATTAGGAGTTTATTGAGGCAAAAGTCGTAGTTAATAGTTGGTTAATAGTGAGAATTGGACCCTAATCTAAAGTGACCAAATTTATTTATTCTACATTGCCATGCTTTGCTCACAAATGTCAATTTGGCTCTGTTACATATATACCTGATGCATCAAAGCAATACTGATTTAAGACTCTAAAACTGAACTGAGAGACTACAGAGTATTATATTCACGTAACATGCATGCTTTCAAAAAAGAATAAATCCGTGAAATAGGACCTACCATCTGCACTGAAGTGAAGATGCCTTGCTAACGCTTTGTCCACCTCAAGAAATGCCTTGGTTAAAACTAACTCCAAGTTATTCTCCTTCTCTGCAATGTCTCTGAAACAAAAATCACCAAATGCAATATAAACAGTTAGTTATTCTGAAACACCACATTCCCATCTCCTGAATTAATCCTGAGAACTGGTTTTATGTTATTAAACACATGGCTTGAGTCCAGAACACCTTGCATATTCATGACAAAACTCGAGAAAAGGGATATAATAATAAAATAAAAACCCCTAATAGTCATTAACGACTGATCCTTACTTGATATACTTCTCCATGTTCTTGTGGCAGAAATCAGCAGCCTCTGCACCCCCGTGCCCATCAAAAACTGCAAAGTACATTATGTTGTCCGTCATCTGTGATAGTTGATAGCGGTCTTCGTTCTCCTTCCGCTGACCAATCAGCGAGGCGCAGCCCACCTTGGTCAGGCTAACTTTGGGAATAAGTTTACCATATCGGATGCTCGACGGAAGCATGATGGGCTCATCGATGCGGTTGTCCCAGATCCCAAAGGAGTCCCAGGTAGTCGGATGGCCACTGCTGTCTGGATCAAAGCGGGAGTTACTGCACCGAGGAGATGATGGAGTGTGTAGAGCACGTCTCGGGTCTTCCTGATGGGCATTGGTCAGGCCGAGGGCAGCCCTGCTGCAGACACGGGACCCGCTGAGCGTGGCATATCGCATGAGAAGAGCCACTGACATACTCAGTGGCTTATGGAATAGGTGGGAAGAGTCTCAAACAAATGGACCCAAAATATGCTTCAAAATTCAGTGCAGAAAGTCTGTCTCAAAGAATATACAGTCTTGACCAGGAGTTCTCTGAAAAACGAGGACATTAACAAATGAATAACTTGCCCTGAAGCTTGTTATTCCCTAGATGAACATACTATGCGACATGCTGCACGTACCTTTCAGTGGTGTCTCAAAACTTAGTAAGATGCCAACACAGACAGCATTTCAGGCACTTTTTAGACACCTATGATTTCCCAAAAAAGCTATTTAGGCAGGCAGCTCAATGGGTTTTTGAGACACAAAACTAAATAGCATGTTTACAGCCCTTTCCATTTAAGTCATTCAATAAAAACATTGTATAATACGTGCCCAAAACGCTGCCTAGATAGTCAGCTCGTTGGGTTATGAGACAGCCTTTGTTTAAACACTAAACAGCATGTCCCACTGGAGTCAGTCAGTAACAACATTATACGCAAATGTGCCCCACCCCCTATTTAATTCACACGAGATTTAATAGATTATATACACACAACCTGCGAAGACAACATCAATACAATCATCTAAAAGGGGAATAACCCAAATAAAGACACACAGGTGAAGAATCAACAAGTTTAAAATGAAAACAGTGTAAATAAACATGACGCAACACTCCGCTTATATAACTAACATGTTAGCGATGCCTTCAAACCGCTCGCTATAGCCGTTTTAAACATAACTAAAAATGCAAAAAGAGAAACTGATATAAATTATACCAGAAGGGGCTTATTTATTAAAACATTAATCACAACAAACAAAATGGAGATGAATCCTCGAGCTTTGCCTTTTGGCGCTCGAGCTGCTAGCAAAAACAGATTCCGCTACAACAAAACGAGAATATTGCATAATTTCTAGTTTTTTTATTTGCTACCTACCTTCAAATTGTATGATAACAATGAAATCCGATTTGTTTTTGTTTATCCTACCGAGTTAATATACGTAATAAACAGTCGGTCACTCAGAATCGTTTCGGCTTAGCTGCAGCGACCGCCTCTGAAGGAAAATACCTGTGAACCAATCAGATCCCTCAGTTTCGTCGGTGGGGTTCAATCAGTTGATTGGTCAGACTTCTGTGATTGACGTGGATCTAAACCAATGATTTAGGAGAAACGGTCATTTGGCACACTAAACTCGGAATGCAAGTTTACAAACGAAGGTTTCGTTATAAAATAATTCAAACTGCCAAAATGTTTATCACAACTTAGCGTGAATGTGTGTTAAAATACATATGTATCTATCGACATGTAGATCTTGATGTGTCATGTGAATCGTCACCATTCACTTTCGTTGCATGAAAAACTGATGAAAGTGAATGTTGAGTTTTGTGAGTTTTAGTCCATTGCATTTTGCTAAACACTTTTGTGATCCGTAGAAGAAAATAAGTTATACTGTTTTCGAATAACACGAGATAAAAAAAGCTAGAATATACATTATTGGTTGAAATATCCCTTAAGTTTTTATTTCTTTTTCCAATTAACTGTCCTCATTCCTCTATGTGTTTTCTTTGTACTTTTTATCTAATCTGTCTATTGAAATCATCAAGCATGGAATGATTCCCAAACACTTTCATTTAGTGGGAAATCGAGGAAGTTTCGTTTTGGCTGAAATCAGCGTGTTTATGACAGTATGTCTTCAGTCAGCTGGAGATCCGTCAGCTGTGAACATGTTGTGCTGCTGGGGAGCGCCTGTCAGAGAGGGCTTCGGTCTGTTAAAGCCTGACAAAGTCAAACATGGCAATTATGGAATACGATCCATGTGTCCGGAAACAGCAGTTGAGGACATGTCAGCTGGAAGGAGTTTTGTTGGATTTATCCGGGATGGGAAGGTCTCGGTCTTGAGATTGCGCAATGAAGACTATGATCACGATGGAGAACTAGGTAGGATAGCCTACACTAAATGACATTTTTTTATGGCTCAAGCACGTAGTGCTAACCCCTATTGTAAGGATTATTATTATTATTCTGCAGTAAAACTAAACTAATCATGCAAACCAAACCGTACTTGAAACTTGGCCAGATAATAGGTCTCAATTTGGGGAGAGGATGACAGAGTATGACCCAGATTGGCCAATAGGTGGCGCTACAATGATCAAAAATGTAAAATAACCCCTAGAGTCCGTTTGTCGTAAACTCAAGGCGGGTGCACACTGTGGCTACGATTAGTCATCTGAAGGCCGGAACACACCAAGCGCCGTTGAACTATGCGACGAAAGCAGACTGCGGGGTTGGCTCACGTCGGCAGCGTCTGTGTCTAAAGTTGCCCTGACACACCAAACCAACGCTAGACAGCTGACGGCCAAGTAGCACGTCCGTTCTGCACCTGCGTGAGATGAAATGCCTTTCCGAACCAGCAGGTGGCAGTATCTGAACAGCCAATCAGAATGATCAGATGGACCGACGAGCTCCGATGCCGATTCAGCATTTCGAATCAGCCGAAAAAAGCCAACGAGGACCAACTTCAGCCGACGGTGCAGAACACACTGAGAAAACTTAGTCGGCCGACGAACAAAAACTGCCAGACGGCCGACCGTCGGCTTGGTGTGTTCCTGTCTTGGGACCAATTTTGAGAATCCTAAAAGATACCTACGAAACCCTGCACATGACATGCAAGAAAGAAAAAAAATTAAATTGTGCACACGATTTACTAATTTGTTCCCTCGATTTACTAATTCGTGCGCACAATTTACTAAAACGTGCGCTTGATTTATAAATCGAGGGAATGAAATAGGAAATCGTGCGCACGTTTTAGTAAATTGAGGGAACGAAATAGGAAATCGTGCGCACGTTTTAGTAAATTGAGGGAACGAAATAGGAAATCGTGCGCACGATTTAGTAAATCGAGGGAACGAAATAGTAAATCTTGCGCACGATTTAGTAAATCGAGGGAACGAAATAGTAAATCGTGCGCATGATTTAGTAAATCGAGGGAACGATTTAGCCTACTATTTTTTTCCTGCATGTCATGTCTGGGGCTCCGTAGATTCCTATAATCCTAGGCTAAATTCTGTAGTCTTTGATCGCTCATTTGACATGTTCACCAACCGCCGATTAATGACCGTTGCGATCAAATTTTACCTCCGACGAAATTCTGGCAGTGTCAGAAGTTTTGGTGCACAGTCCTGCAGTGTGACTTCTTCTACGACAAACGTCAAATTGTCTTAATTTTTCAAGATAAGCCGTGATCAAAATTAACGCTAGAGATTTCTTTATTAGCCACCATTCAGTCCCGCGTGTAGCTAATGCAGCTCACTGTCACCGAATGTTTGTGGGTTGATGATGTAATACTCTGGACAAGTTTTCATGCGCGCGTCCGTTTTTAACGCCTTTAACGCCCAGTCCGTCTTGACTGTCATACAGTCTGACATATAGGACAGCTGAGATCCCACAGTGTGACATGAGGATCAAGTTCGTACAGTCTGACAAGCAACAATCGTAAAGGACTATTATAGATCTCACAGTGTGCACCCAGCTTTATATAATTTCATGAAAAAATTTCCAACATTTTGAATTGTCAAAAACATACTTTTGCGAACTAGTCCTAGGTTTTTGGCCTGATTGGAACCAAACCAGTGCAGAAATATTCTCTGGAGACTGAATATGAATAATAATAAAAAAGAAAAAGAAAGAAAAGAAAAAAAAAAAAAAAATGAAATTTTGTTTTCTAAGGGGTGCCAAAACGTTCGAAAAAGGGCCACTTTTACTAAAATGGCTATAACTATTGAACATTCCAGAATGAGATATGTTTACCAAACTTGGTATACGTGAGTGTGGGCTCAATCTGTGGTCACAGTAAAAAAATGCATCGATTGAACACATGGTGGCGCTATAACATGAAAAAACATGAAAATGACTCTAACTACCCACAGTTAGTCCGATCGACTTAAATGCATGCAGTGTCTTGGTCCAAGGTGCCATGATTGTCTATGAGGACATTGGTGTATCTCAAAAAACATGGCCGCCATTGGCCAATGAATTTTGAGCACCTATTAGACAAGGTTAATGGAGGCCAATCGGAACGAAACTTAGCCTGCCTCTCAATGTGCATACTATCCATCCTAAATAGTATGTGACATTAGTAATATTCAATACTATTTAGGGTGGATAGTATGCACATTGGGATGCAGGGTCAGTACTGGTCATTGGCACGATGCCCTGAAGGAGACTGAGAAGTTTCGAAGCAGCACCACCTAGTGGTAAAATTAAATTTTCAGATGGTTATAACTTTGGGTGTGGTCAACTTATCGCCTCCTTAGACTCCTGAATCCTTGCCGAGTGCAGCGATACCAAACATGCTAGGTTTCGCCTTGTGGTTTGTGCAACATTGTGATTTAGCGCTTAAAAAACTTTTGCGAATATCTTTGAAACCGTTAGTATAATCGATACTAAACCAACGTAGGAAATACAGAAACATAGGTCGATAGCTATATTTCAATGCCCAAATGTCAAAATTTTGATAGGAAGTGGCAAAAAAATCCAATCAACGTAGCTTATGGGTCATTTTTCATGCTCTCATATATATAAGCGTCTATAATTTCAAAACGAAATGAGATATTTTCACTGAATTTGACACATATGTATGGGCACACTCTGAGGACACCTAAAAAAGTGTAAATGGTCTGTAAATGGTCTTTTCCATCTATGATATAAGTGCTTACATGATTGCTAAATAAAATATAAAACCTTTTTATGTGCTTAAAAGCCTTAAAGAGCTTGAACCCCGATAACTGCTGCTCGCAGCTATATTTATTTATGTATTGTTCAAATTATCATTACATTATACCTAATAAATGTAAGATGAACGCCATGTATTGAAAACATGTTTGTTTTTATGTTTACAGTCTGAACAGATGTTGAACTAATCAAAATATTTTATTTACTCCAGAGCAACTGCAGCTAATGGATGACAGAATCAGATCGATTGTCTGTGGAGGAGCTGATGCGGTTCTTCTTGCTGATGCAGGAAGAGTTCTCGTTATGGACAAATCTACTGTGTGCCAGTATGTAGGCAAAACAGTATAGAATACCATAAATGTTAATAACAATATCTGACAGATTGTCTTTTCTCTGCAGGCCTCTCAAAGTTCTGGAAAACAGGCAGGTGATTCAGATCACATGTGGAGACCAGCATTCAATGGCATTAACCAATGGTATTCACCATTTCATCTAACATCTGATGTTTTGTTTTAATAATTTGACATCTCATGAATTGATTGGCATTTGAGTGTAGATATGCAGAGCTGTTGTTGGTCTTTCAGATGGTCAGTTGTTCGTATGGGGTGAAAACTCTCACGGTCAGCTGGGTTTAGGGAAGGGAGAGCCGAGCACTCCTCAACCACTCAAATCTCTGTGTGGGATCCCACTGGCTCAGATCAGCGCTGGAGGAGACCACAGCTTTGTGTTGTCTCTCTCTGGAGTCGTGTTCGGATGGGGAAAGAACTCGGCTGGACAGCTGGGCCTCGGAGACACTACAGGTCTGAATACTTCATGTACAAACTAAACCAGTAATACTATAAAAGCACATATAAATACTACATTTGTGCAATACTGTATCAAATCTAAATCAAAGCATGACGTTTTTTTACCACAGACAGACACGTCCCAACGGTTGTAAATAGTCTGAACCGAAAGAAAACTGTGTCCATCTCATGTGGAGGAGAACACACTGCCACTCTATCAAAGGTAGTATGTTGTAACAGATCATACATTTATGTTTTATATATTAGATAAGAGGATTCAACAAGCCTGACAGAAAACGTAGTAAAAAGTTTATCCTCAGGGCGGCACAGTATTCACATTTGGATCCGGAGGTTTTGGTCAGCTTGGGCACAACTCGTTTAAAGATGAACATCATCCGCGGGTGGTTGCTGAACTGTGGGGATCTAAAGTGTCACTGGTCACATGTGGGAGGTAAACTAGACTTTTCACAAGCAATCTGTGTTTTAGAGCAGTTGTGCAGATTTATTTATGCACACTGAAACTTCTTTAGCTCTCATGCAGCACATAATGATAATTCCTCACATGGTTATAAATATTTGCCCTTTTTATGGTTCAAGTTCAGTTCAGTAACTTTTTTTTTTCTTGTATAAAGACGTCACACACTCGTATCAGTCTCATCGTCAAAGCTGATCTACTCATTTGGATGTGGGATGCAAGGGCAGCTGGGAAATGGAGAAATGATCAAGCAGTCTGTGCCTTTACCGGTGGATCTGTCAAATGGTAGATCTTTTAACAGTATATTATTTTGTTATGAATATTGTTTTACTCGTCATGTTGCTCAGAGCTCTAAACTAAACTAAATGTTGCACACAGAATGTGATCATGAATATATGATTGAAAAACTCATCGCTGGGGAGAATCATTCCTTTGCCTTGTTTTTCAAAGTAAGACAGACAGTTTTCATTTTTCAAAAAATAGTTTAACATAACATTATTGCTGCACTGTGATTACTTATATTTTACTTTTTTGTATTTTGTAGGAGCATGAAAGTAAGCCAAAATCCGGGGTTTTGACATTAAATGACAAAACGATTGACCGATGGGTGTTTGGAAGTGATTCATGGGTAACAATAAAGGAGTGAGTGTTTGCCTTAGCTTCCGTTCACATTATTTTGCTATAAATCCAGAGTTTTTGTATACCATTTGTGTCCATGTCGCTCTAAAATATTGTGAAAATGCATGTGGAGTTGTGTCATGACCTCAATGCATTTGTCCTTCTTTTTTAACTTTTCTATTAAATAGCTGAAATATCAGATATTATCTATTTTATATAATGTTTAGATAATTTATTATGTGAATCCTAATCTTAGTATGTAGGGTTCATATTATTTAATTAGAGCATATAAATGGACTAAAAACTATAGTTTTGTTATTTGCAGGGAAATAAACACAGTGTTCTCCTCTGCTGCCTCTCTGAATGGAAGTTTTCTCAAAACAAGGTAAAATTAGTTAGTCTTATGTAGTAATTTCTCCTCCTTATGCCAAAAATGATTTCTTCCATCACAGATTTGATGTAACGTCCTGTCTTTGTAGTTGTGATGAACATTACCAGACGTCTGTGGAGAATTGTGGGTTGGATTTTGATCTGGTTAAAACATCCTTTGCAAAGTTATTAGAGAACAAAAGGTCAATATCAGAGGTAATGATGAATCCAACATTTACAAAACATGTTCAGTACATTTTAAACAGTAAGATGCAGTTGATGTTTTTTTGTACCTCAGGTAGTGAAGGTGGTTCAACAGAAACTGCTGCCGTCTCTGAGTCCAAATTCAAATCCAACTTGTGTTGAATCTCTGAGACTTTACCTTCTCCTCCCTGAGCTCATCAGAGGACTCCAGAAACAAAGAACTGAACTCACTGAAGCAATAAGCTCCAAAATAATTCAGTTGAATCCAGCGGCTGCCAAGATGTTAGGTAAAGCTGTAGGACCATTTCAATCTCTGTGTTGTTGTCCTTGTTGTATTTGTCTAAGTATTTGTATGATATATTCTCAGAGATGTACTGGTCCAAACTCCCTGATGATTGGCTCAAAGGCTTGGTGAAGTTATTTCACAAAGAATCTGCTGAGCTGATTGGCCAGATTTCTTGTGGTGAAACTGGCCATGACTTAAATAGACGCCTGCAGAACTTTTTGCAGATCCTTCAGATGCTCTATGAGGTGCCTTTTTTAAACATTTGATCACAAGATGAAATTTATCGTATCATTGTATAATAGTTGTTTCTTTGTCTCTGTTGTGAAGGTCTGTTGCAGTACCCACAATGACATTACAAACAGTGATTTCATCATTCATGAGGTCAATGATCTCCTAGATACGGTGAGAACCAAAGCAATAGTGAATTCTGTTTCACAATGATGTTTTAGACAAAAACCAAAATACCAGAAATTTCTCTTTTTCTATACATCAATAGCTGCAAGTCACCTTGGATGACCTGGCCATGATTTTATTGGGCCTTCGTTTCACTGATTTCAATGATTTGGTGACACTGAAAGATTACTACCTTGTGGGTATTCAAGGCTTCTGACATGATGCATATGAAAATTTCATGAGACTTGCATGACATTTTTTATGTTCTGTGTTCAATAACTTTAACAAATCTTACAGTACTTCTTTGGATCTTTCTTTCAGGGAATTATTGAAATATTGGTCAAGTTCCCTTTTGCAGCTGACATCCTATCTAAACAGAGAATGTTTTGTGTAAGTCAGAGATGGATGTACTCAGTCATACATAAGCAAAATAACTTAATTTTTAAGCAAGAGTTACCCTTAAACCTGTATGACTTTCTTTCTTATGTGGGACACAAAATACACTTTTAGAAAAACAAAAAGGTTCACTGGGATTCTATATAGAACTATATAGGTTCTTGACTCCATTTTAAAAAACCCTTTATGCCAAAAAGGTTCTATAAGGAGAAATGTCATAAATGATTGCATAATACCCTCATGTTTAACAGGTTATTTGATGATAAACTATGTTTACAAGCTGTTTAATTCATAAAATGTAATTAAAATTATAAATGACTTAAAATTAATTAATTAAAACTAAATCCATAAAATTATCTCATAATGGGTGCCTCTAAAAGGTTCTATATATGAAGCGCCTGACGGAACCCTTAACCCTTGTGCATTAATTAAAAAATGTTACACATGTCCATAGAGGACAGAAATGTCCATGTCAAAAAACTGTCAAAAATTTGAAGCTTGGGAGTACAGACTTAAGTTTGGTCTCATTTAAAGACCATTGGCAGATTAAGTAAAAAAAAAAGTTTAAAAAAGTGGGGGAAAAAAAAGTTATAGTGGTTTAAGTTTATGAAAGTGATTTATGAACAATATTTTATATAAAATATATATTTTATGAAACATGTTGATCTCTAAAACTGCTAGAAAATCAAAGCCATACATCTAAACAAGTTGTGTTCCAAATTTGAGGTTAATATCTCAAAAAATGAGCTTTCAGTAAGATTTTGTTTGGGTGCAGTGCCAAATTTTAAGTACACACAGTGGTTGGATTTGTGATTTGCAGTAGAGTTTTTCTCTCTCAAATATTACAAGCACTCACACACACAATTTTTTATTACACATACAAACTACACTCTCACATCCATACCAACACACTCTGACAATTATAGCAGCATAATTTATCCAAATGGCTCTATAATATGCAGAAGAATATTATAGAACCTTTTCTTCTAAGAGTGCAGGATATCTTGAGCAATGCCTTTTTTCTTTGTGCCATAAATGGAGGCATCAATACTGTCAGCTTACCAGCATTCTTCAGAATACTTGTGTTCCACAGATGAGAGAAAGTCATACAGGTTTGCAATGACACAAGGGTGAGTTATGCCAAGTTTACGCTTCAGGATTTTAAGCTCTATTTAAGCCTGATTTGCAAGTTAATGACCTCGCCGACAGGTCGGGCTGTGATCGGGGGAAAATCAGCGGGTGATCGGCGCTCGCCAATCTTTATGTGTGAACTACTCTACGACGCATAAAGAGGCTTTTTGGAATTTTTAGAAAATCGCAAAAAAATAAGCTATGTTTAACAAAGTGTTATGCCACTTACACATTTTGTCTATCAAGATAATCTTTACAAGTTAACACAACTTTTATACATTTTAAAGCCTAAATAAAGTCGTCAGATATAAAAAGCTAACAGTAGGCTATAAACGGGTTACAGCACACCATAGTCGCGGATCAACATCCCCACCACCAAGCTTCCTCAAACTTTATTTAAAAAACAACTTTATTTGAATGATCTGCGCTGTGTGTGAATACTTATCCACTTTTTCATGAGAAATGCTGTCCAAATGTCCTGTTTGTCATGATGACGTCTAAAGTCCCCGCCAAAGGAAGTAGTCCATTTTAGCAATTTGTTAGCAACTGCCGTTTTTAAGACACAATAAATGTTTAAAAAAAATCACAAGCGGGTTATAACTGGTGTGTTTTATGTCATAGATCAAAATGTGAAAATATTTAGAGGCTTTGTTAACCACAGACCTTATTTCAGGCAAAAATCCATTCAAAAAACCCATTGACTTCAGGGTGATGGAACCGGAAGTCCTAAAATGCTAACTCGCTTAAATGCTTGCGCTCCCCGCCCCCAACCTCGCAACTCTATAATACATTGCATAAACAAAGTTCACACAGCTAATATAACCCTCAAAATGGATCTTTACAAAGTGTTCGTCATGCAGCCTATCAGATCTTGTATAGTATAGTATTTATTTGGATGTTTACATTTGATTCTGAATGAGTTTGATAGTGCTTTGTGGCTAAAGCTAACATTACACACTGTTGGAGAGATTTATAAAGATTTAAGTTGTTTATGAATTATACAGACTGCAAGTGTTTAATAATGAAAATAACGACGGCTCTTGTCTCCGTGAATACAGTAAGAAACGATGGTAACTTTAACCACATTTAACAGTACATTAGCAACATGCTAATGAAACATTTAGAAAGACAATTTACAAACATCACTAAAATATCATGATATCATGGATCATGTCAATTATTATTGCTCCATCTGCCAGTTTTCGCTGTTGTCCTAGCTTACTTACCTGCATAACGTCTGATGACTCGGCTGTGCTGCTCCAGAGGTTAATACTTGCTTGTCTAATACCTTGAACATGGGCGTACATTAATGATCCTGACTGTTGCGTCACAGTCTGTGTTATGTTGAGATTCGCCTGTTCTTCAGAGGTCTTTTACACAAATCAAATTTACATAAGAAGGAGGAAACAATGGTGTTTGAGACTCACTGTATGTCATTTCCATATACAGAACTCTAATTATTTAACTATGCCGAGGTAATTTCAATTTTCAATTCTAGGGCACCTTTAAATGACAAAACACTCACTTGCACATATTTGAGAATTGGAATATTAGATAGTTGATGACATGGTGAGAAAAGCAATACATCTGTCATAGAGTGTGGCCGGCTGGCTGCGGTGTGTCACGTGACAAGCATGACGCGTCATCATGGAAACAATAAAGGGAAACGTTATAAAATAACAGTCGCCTTAACTCTGGGAAGGCAGCCAGAATGATTTAAACTTATGTGTGAAAGGATTATTTTAATTTTAATTAAATTTAATTCAAAATCTAATTTCCTCCCAACATCCATTTTCAAATAAAGTCGTTTGGTGACAGTTATCGTGAGCTTATGTAGTGGTAACCTCCTGTTGCAGATCATTTATGTAGTGTGAACACCACAACGACTTAAAGACTCCACAGAAAGTCACATAGTCTGAACAGCACAGCGATCTGCCGACGTTTAAAGTCCTGTAGTGTAAACTTGGCTTAAATGAAGACAGAAAATGATGACAAAATTTACATTTCAGGGTGAACTACCCCTTAAAAGCTAACACAATTGTTCCTCTTTTAGTACTTGCAGATGCGCTTACAGTTCTCTCCTGACCAAGACATGCTCATGTTAAATGACAACGTGTTGAGCGTAAAGAGGGAATCACTGTTGACAGACACGCTAAAGTATCTCAGACAAAACACCCACTCATTTTATTATCCGTTAAAGGTAAAAGAATTACAGAATTGAATTGAGTTGAAATGTCTGATTGCATTTTACCTTTACATTTATGAAAATGTCTCCTGTACAGGTGGTGTTCATCGGGGAGAATGGAATAGATTGGAGGGGCTTATCTGCAGAATTCTTCACCCTCCTTTCCCAGTCTCTTCTCAAATGGGAGAAAAAGGTGCTGGAAGTCCAAGAGAATTCATTGGTTTGGTTCAATCCTGATGTAAGTTCTGCCCCAAACAATTCTTATTCCTTCTTATGTGGTCTTCCCCATATATCAGTATGCTTTGGTCTTTTCAGCACACGCAAGGTAATAAGGATTTTTACTATCTTGGCGTTATCTGTGGAATGGCGCTGTACAACCATCATTACATGGACATTAACTTCCCACTGGCCTTGTACAAGAAACTGCTCAAGCTGAGTCCCACTCTGAATGATCTGGAGGAACTGTCCCCTGTGGAGGCCGGGTAAACCTTTAAAAACATTAGATTTTATACATTGTTTCACAGTGCAGGTCATGTTTTTAATTGTATTCTTAAAATCCCACATTAGAAATTTGAAAAACCTTCTTGAGGAGGATGAGGACGTCGTGGATATACTCTTTTTGAATTTCACAGTAATACAGTTTGTATGGTTCACTTGTACATATGTGTACACAGCTGTAGTTTAAATGCTCACATTAGCCTTTTATCTGTTTCAGGTCAAAGGGCAAGAGCTCATTCCAAAAGGAGGTCAAATTCAAGTGAACAAAGTTAACAGGTAGTGTACTATATCTATCTATCTATCTATCTATCTATCTATCTATCTATCTATCTATCTATCTATCTATCCATCCATCCATCCATCTGTTTATCTATTTTGCAGACAGAAGTATGTGGATTTGTATGTCGACTTTGTTTTCAACAAGTCCGTGAAGAATCAGTTCAAGCATTTTTCAAGAGGTTTCTCTAAGGGCTGTCCTCTCAAAATCTGGAGCATGTTCCACCCTGAGGAACTCCAGGAGCTTCTTCAAGGCTCCCCTAAATATGAATGGCAGGAGCTTCAAACGGTAAATGTATTTGCAAAACTTGCAAATTTCTAACAAGTATTTATCACATTTAGTATTTAAGACTTCTTCTGCTTCATCTTCAGTCGGCTTCCTATGAAAGCTGTTCTGCCTCTGATGAGCTTATCAAGAACTTCTGGACTGTTTTCTTTGAGTTCTCTGAAGAGAATAAGAAGAAATTTCTGAGTAAGCTTTAACTTGAACATATTAATTTTTTCTTTTCGTTTTTGGGTGCATCTACGACATCATTTGGATGTTTAAGAAATATTATTATTGACTCACGCTATTTTATTTCAGTGTTCTTGTATGGAAGGAACCGTGTACCTGTCGGAGGTTTCTCAATGTGCTCTTTGAAGATTTGTCAGTCAGATGGTCCTGATCCAGATGACCGTTTACCAGAGGCCCAGACCTGTTTTGGCAGATTAATTCTTCCCAAATACAGCGATATCAACACACTTCGCAACAAGCTAGTACATGCAATCAACTTTTGTAAGGTTTTTGGACGAGAGTAAACATCCCTCGAGGTTCAAAACCTCCATGGTTCCCAAACCCAAAATATATGAAACAATTGTATATTTATTGATACAACTTGTAGCTTATTGGTTTTTAAAATGTTTCATGAATTATGTGATTTAACTTTCACTGAGCTTCTCTCAGTCACAAATTTGAAATATAGATGCAACACAGCTCAGTCAATTTAAATATTTATCATTAAAACTGTAAATAATTGTAAATAAACAATGTCAGAGCTATAGATATTCCTTTTTTTTTTTTAGTATTTTAAATAACCTTTCATTGGATGAGCTTTATTGTTTGTGCTTTACAGCTGGTAGGATAACTGAACTAAGGCAGTTTGTAATTTTTATTATCATATTATATAATATGATGCAATAATGCATGTATTATAGCATGTCACTTCATAACCTTATTGTATGCATGTTATTTGGTGGTTCTTCAAACATCTTAAAATGCTTAAATAAAAAGAAAATTTTTTCAATTGCTTTTGGCTCAATTCTTAAATGTTTAGATCTCAGATTTGAATTTCTAACTGATTTGGGCAAATTGCATGTTTTGGCACATGAACGCAAAAGAGTAAGTACAATTGTTTACGCTTACACAATAACTAATTGCACATGATTGGAATCCATAAATGGCACGCAAGTACAATTATGAGAAATCATAGCCGGAACACCTTGCAAGGTGTTTTGCGAGGGAACGCAAATATCTTTGCGAGAGAGCGCAAATGTTTTGTGAGGGAACGCAAATATCTTTGCGAGGGAATGCAAACGTACAAAACTAGGGAAATGGGATATAACAATAAAATAAAATCATTAAACGACTGATCCTTACTTAGTATGCTTCTCCATGTTCTTGTCGCAGAATTCAGCAGCCTCTGCACCTGTGCCCATCAAAAACTGCAAAGTACATTATAGGGCTTTTCACACTGCACTTAACCCCAGGTTATCGTCGTTATAAAAACCACTTTTAACCCCGGGTAAAGGAGTGTTTCACACTTGTAATTTAGATGCGGGGTTAGCACCGCTTTTTACCCAGGGTTATGAAACCCTGCTCTAGAGCAGGGATAGTGGAGCTTTTGTGGTATGAACTCCGCACTGTGCCAAACTTGTACAATGTGAATGCAGTATTAGAATGTTCCAGCTAGATACTTAGCAACCAACAACCAATTGCGTGCCTTTGGGCAGTCACGGACATACCTTGCGATGTATAAACAGTAGTTTGTGCATATGATAGGAAAAATGTCAAATGGCAACAGAAAACGCAACAATCGGAGTCATTTCTTACCTTTATAGTTCGAAAAGTTCACTTGATACAGTCAGCAACACACACACACAATGCTAGAGCCTTTAAGGCCAATTCACACCGCACCGACAACAGCCAACAAACTCGTCTGTTGGAGTTTGTTGGATCGGTGTGATACCCCTGTTGTTGTCTGTTGGCGTTGGTCGGAGTCGGTTTTCACCCGACTGAACATGTTTAATCGGCGTTTGTCGGGTCGTGGAATGTCTGCGCGGTGTGAACAGTTTTCCAACAGACGGCAACCAACTCTGACGTAATCTGACCTGTTCACGAACCGTTGCCATGACGATGAGGGAAGTCCCCTGCAAAGACAGCTATTTGATCGCGCCCGCGCCTCACGCACACACAACAAAACACTGGACACGTGACATCGCAGCTTGTTCGTTATAATAAATAAAATACAGTTAATATATATATATATATATATATATATATATATATATATATATATATATATATATACACAAAAGGTACAACAGTCCATAGTGCAAGCCGTGCCATTCAGCGAGAGCAGCTGCTCCACTTCACCGAAAGAGAGAGGTAACGTAACGTTATAACCACCATGAGAGCAACGCAGGTTTACCTTCAGTTTCGTTTTTTAATAATTCGTTTTGACTTGTTTAGCTACATGGTTGTATATGCTTATGGGTCTCGTTAATAAATAGGGTCGCGCTAAAAAAAGTTTAAAAACCGGTATACCAACCGCAGCGCAGGTTACGATCAGATCGATGGCTACAGCGCTTCGGATTTCAGGTTAGTATTTTTGTTTTGCCTCAATACTTTAATACAATGAAAATGATACTATTATTAATATAGTAAACTAACCTGACATATTGTTAACATGGTTACTTGTGTAGTTGTGGAATTTTCCCAGTCAGACGTCACTCGTTGGTCGGTGTTTGTTGGGGCGGTGTGAACATGACAGTTTTTTCTCATAGAATTCGAAATCCAGCGCCCAACTTGTTCGTTGGCGTTTGTCGGTGCGGTGTGAATTGGCCTTTATGTAAACAGGTCACGTGCTGCGTTTGTCCAGTCAGTGACAGTGACACCACAAATATGCAGCTAAGGACTTTAACCCAGGATTACCCAGGATTTACTGTCAACCCCAGGTATAGTATGAACATTGTGAAACGTGAATAAAGATAACCCAGGATTCAGTTTACCAGGGGTTTAGAATGACCCAGAGTCAACTATTTCAAGTGTGAAAAGCCCTTATGTTGTCCCTCATCAGCGATAGTTGATAGGGGTCTTCGTTCTCCTTCCGCTGACCAATCAGCGAGGCGCAGCCCAGCTTGGTCAGACAAACTTTGGGAATAAGTTTACCATAGCGGATACTTGACGGAAGCATAATGGGCTCATCGATGCGGTTGTCCCAGATCCCAATGGAGTCCCAGGTAGTCAGACAGCCACTGCTGTCTGGATCAAAGCGGGAGTTACTGCATCGAGGAGATGATGGAGTGTGTAGAGCACGTCTCGGGTCTTCCTGATCGGCATTGGTCAGGCCGAGGGCATCCCTGCTGCAGACACGGGACCCGCTGAGCGTGGCATATCGCATGAGAAGAGCCACAGGCAGCGCGAAAGTTTAAATATCGTTTTATCATAATTTAGGTTAGACAAAACAGAATCACTGTCATTTAGGAATAAGATCGCCTTTGAGTTTGAATTGAGATCACAATCTTGTAATGATTAATTGTGTATACATATGGGTTGTTTGGACATTTATTGGGAGTTTTTTTTATCCAGCATTTCCCAGTTCTGATTTTAGTTATATTTTTTTATTTTATTTTTTCGTGAAAACCCACTTTATATTAGCTATATTTAATGGCACTCTCTATAACAATGAATATACAGTTAAAAAGCTCTGTATAAATAAAAGTGAATTGACAGGTCACTACATTGTCTGTATGCAATAAATCCATAGAATATAATTTTATTATGACAAATATGAGAAACTATGATGGTGGTATATTTAGTCTCAACATTTTAAGTATCGGTCTATTTAGTGAATGATGATCTGACCCTGAGCTAAATAGTTCTGTCTTAAAGGATTAGTACACTTTTAAATACACTTTTCCTGATAAATTTACTCACCCCCATGTCATCCAAGATGTTCATGTCTTTCTTTCGTCAGTGGAAAAGAAATTAAGGTTTTTGAGGAAAACATTCCAGGATTATTCTCCTTACAGTGGATTTCAATGGCTACCAACAGATTGAAGGTCAAAATTACAGTTGCAGTGCAGCTTCAAGGGCTTTAAACGATCCCAGAGTAATAAGGGTCTTATCTAGTACGTTCAAGGCGATATTTTGTTTATAAAGCATAAACGGTTGTATTTTTTTCGAAAATGACAGATCGATTCGCTATATAAGACCCTTATTACTCATCTGGTATCGTTTAAAGCCTATATAATATCTTTATGAAGATATTATTACCTAAAATTATTACCTAAAGAAGAATTTTACCTAAAAATATCTTTGCGAGAGAGCGCAAACGTTTTACGAGGGAATGCAAAGTTTTGCGAGGGAACGCAAATATCTTTGCAAGAGAATGCAAACGTTTTGCGAGGGAATGCAAATATCTTTGCGAGAGAACGCAAACGTTTTGCGAGGGAACGCAAATATCTTTGCGAGAGAATGCAAACGTTTTGCGAGGGAACGCAAATATCTTTGCGAGAGAATGCAAACGTTTTGCGAGGGAACCCAAATATCTTTGCGAGGGAACGCAAACGTTTTGCGAGGGAACGTAAATATCTTTGCGAGAGAGCGCAAATGTTTTGTGAGGGAACGCAAATATCTTTGCAAGGGAATGCAAACGTTTTGCGATGGAACGCAAATATCTTTGTGAGAAAATGCAAACGTTTTGTGAGGGAACGCAAACTTTTTGCGAGGGAACACAAATATTTTTGCGAGGGAATGCAAAGTTTTATGAGGGAACTCAAATATCTTTGCGAGAAAATGCAAACGTTTTGCGAGGGAACGCAAAGTTTTGTGAGGGAACGCAAATATCTTTGCGAGAGAAAGGAAAAGTTTTGCGAGGGAACGTAAATATCTTTGCGAAAGAGCGCAAATGTTTTGTGAGGGAACGCAAATATCTTTGCAAGGGAATGCTAACGTTTTGCGATGGAACGCAAATATCTTTGTGAGAAAATGCAAACGTTTTTTGAGGGAACGCAAACGTTTTGCGAGGGAATGCAAAGTTTTATGAGGGAACTCAAATATCTTTGCGAGAAAATGCAAACGTTTTGCGAGGGAACGCAAAGTTTTGTGAGGGAATGCAAATATCTTTGCGAGAGAAAGGAAAAGTTTTGCGAGGGAACGCAAAAGCTTTGAAAAATATTTTTTCCTCCCATGCCGTTTGTTTTCCATGGTCTGGTATAAACACTAAACAGCATGTCCCAGTGGAGTCATTCTGTAACACGCAAATGTGCCCCACCCCCTATTTATTTCACACTAGATTTAATAGATACACATAACCTGCGAAGATAACATTAATACAATCATCTAAAAGGGGAATAACCCAAATAAAGACATACAGGTGAAGAATCAACAAGTTAAAAATGAAAAGAGGATAAATAAACATGACGCAACGCCGCTTATATAACAGCATGTTAGTAATATCTTCAAACCGGTCGTTATTGCCGTTTTAAACATAAACATAATATATATATTACAACAAAACGAGAATATTGTACGAGAATATTGTATAATTTCTAGTTTAATTTCTACCTACCTTCAAATTGTATGATAACAATGAAATCCGATTTGTTTTTGTTTATCCTACCGAGTTAATATATGTAATAAACAGTCGGTCACTCAGAATCGTTTCGGCTTAGCTGCAGCGACCGCCTCTGAAGGAAAATACCTGTGAACCAATCAGATCCCTCCGTTTCGTCGGTGGGGTTCAGTCAGTTGATTGGCCAGACTTCTGTAATTGACGTGGATCTAAACCAATGAGTTAGGAGAAACAGTATTACTCGGAATGCAAATGAGCGAACTGTTTAGGTTTCGTTATAAAATAATTCAGACTGCCAAAATGTTTATCTCAATTTGGTCGTACTCAGACCTAGCGTGTATGTTTGTTAAAATCCACATGTATTGAGGTGTAGTAGGGATGTCGTACATAAAGTACCTACAGAACTTTCGTTGCATGAAAAACAGATAAAAGTCAGTGTATTAAGTTTTGAGTCCATTACATTTCGCCAAGCTCCTCCTTTCGTGCCTAAGTAAAATAACTGGTTTCGAACAACACGAGAGAGAAAAATAGCTAGAATATTAATTTTGGTTGAAATATAGTTTTTGTTTCGTTTTCCAATTAGTCATCATTTCTCATTTTCTTTGATGTACTTTTTATCTAATCAAAAAAAAAAAAAAACTTTTTATCTAATCACTGTCCATTGAAAGCATCAGACATGATATGATTCCCAAACACTTTCATTTAGTGGGAAATCGAGGAAGTTTCGTTTTGACTGAAACCAGCGTGTTTCGGTTTCAGTTCAATATGACAGTGTGTTCTTCAGTCAGCTGGAGATCGGTCAGCTGTGAACATGTTGTGCTGCTGGGGAGCGCCTGTCAGAGAGGGCTTCGGTCTGTTAAAGCCTGACAAAGTCAAACATGCCAATAATTATTGTGGAATACGATCAATGTGTCCGAAATCAGGAGTTCAGGACATGTCAGCTGGAAGGAGTTTTGTTGGATTTATCCGGGATGGGAAGGTCTCGGTCTTGAGATTGCGCGATGAAGGCAATAATCATGTTGGAAAACTAAGTATGATGCACTACATGACACTTGTTCATTCATAAAGTTGAAAACATTAACATATATAATACTAAAGAGATAGATGTCATATATAAAAGTACATGAGCTACTGCGCCAGACTATCTTTGTGACTTATTAATGGAATTATTAGCTAAGTGTGTTACATTAGAAATACAATCTATTTTTATGTTTATAGTCTGAACAGAAGTTAAACTCATTAAAATATTTAATTTACCCCAGAGCAACTACAGCTGAAGAATGACAAAATCAGATCGATTGTCTGTGGAGGAGCTGGTGCGGTTCTTCTTGCTTATGCAGGAAGAGTTCTCATTATGGACAAATCCACAGTGTGCAGGTATGTTTATATAGGCAAAACAGTAAAAATTACCATAAATTATAATAACAAATATATATCTGACAAATTGTCTTTTCTCTGCAGGCCTCTCAAAGGTCTGGAAAGGCAGGTGATTCAGATCACATGTGGAGACCAGCATTCAATGGCACTAACCAAGGGTATTCACCATTTCATGTAACATCTGATGTTTTGTTTTAATCTTTTGACATCTTATGATTGACATGAATTGAATGGCATTTGAGTGTAGATATGCAGAGCTGTTGTTGGTCTTTCAGATGGTCAGTTGTTCGTATGGGGTAAAAACTTTCAAGGTCAGCTGGGTTTAGGGAAGGGAGAGCCGAGCACTCTGTATCCTCAACCGCTCAAATCTCTGTGTGGGATCCCACTGGCTCAGATCAACGCTGGAGGAGACCACAGCTTTGTGTTGTCTCTCTCTGGAGTCGTGTTCGGATGGGGAAAGAACTCGGCTGGACAGCTGGGCCTCGGAGACACTACAGGTCTGAATACTTCATGTACAAACTAAACCAGTAATAGTATAAAAGCACATATAAATGTACTACATTTGTGCAATACTGTGTCAAATCTAAATCAATGGACTAGAAGTGATGAATTAACGTTTTTTCACCACAGACAGACACGTCCCAACGGTTGTAAATAGTCTGAACCGAAAGAAAACTGTGTTCATCTCATGTGGAGGAGAACACACTGCCACTCTATCAAAGGTAGTATGTTGTACTATATTATACATTTATGTTTTTGATATTAGATAAGAGGATTCAACAAGCTTGACAGAAAACGTAGTAAAAAGTTTATGTTTCAGGGCGGCACAGTATTCACATTTGGATCCGGAGGTTTTGGTCAGCTTGGGCACAACGCGTTTAAAGATGAACATCATCCGCGGGTGGTTGCTGAACTGTGGGGATCTAAAGTGTCACTGGTCACATGTGGGAGGTAAACTAGACTTTTCACAAGCAATCTGTGTTTTAGAGCAGTTGTGCAGATTTATTTATGCACACTGAAACTTCTTTAGCTCTCATGCAGCACATAATGATAATTCCTCACATGGTTAAGATAAATATTTGCCCAAATACAAGTCTTTTTATGGTTCAAGTTCAGTTCAGGAATTTCTTTTTCTTGTATAAAGACGTCACACACTCGTATCAGTCTCATCGTCAAAACTGATCTACTCATTTGGATGTGGGATGCAAGGGCAGCTGGGAAATGGAGAAATGATCAAACAGTCTGTGCCTTTACCGGTGGATCAGTCAACTGGTAGATAAAATAATCTTTTAGCTGTAGGTTATTTTGTTATGAATATTTTTATATTCATGATGTTGCTCAGAGCTCTAAACTAAATGTTTGTTGCACACAGAATGTCATCATGAATATATGATTGAAAAACTCATCGCTGGGGAGAATCATTCCTTTGCCTTGTTTTTCAAAGTAAGACAGACAGTTTTCATCCATAAATAGTTTAACATATAGGTTACTGAAGGATAATATTTTTACTACGTTATATTATTTGTAGGAGCTTAAAAGTAAGCCAAAATCCACTCTCAGAGGGGTATTGACATTATATGACAGAATGATTGACCGATGGGTGTCTGAAAGGGATTCATGGGCAACAATAAAGAAGTGAGTGTTTGACTTGTCTATTTACATGATTTTTCATTATATTGTTATAAATCCAGAGTTTTTGTATGTCCACGTCGCTCTTAAAATATTGTGAAAATGCATGTGGAGCTTGCCCTCACCCTCATGTCATTCCACACCCGTAAGACTTTCGTTCATCTTCAGAACACAAATTAAGATCTTTTGGATGAAATCTGAGAGTATTCTGTCCCTCCATAGACAGCTACTCAACTACCACTTTGACGCTTCAAAAAAAAGATCGTAAAATTAATCCACATGAATTGAGTGGTTTAGTCCAAATTTTCTGAAGAGACATGATCGCTTTATATGATTTAATTTAGTCTTTTATTCACATATAAACATTAATCAACTCACACATCAGTAAACCAACAGAAGCTCAAGCAGAAAATTTGGACTAAACCACTCAGTTCATATGGATTAGTTTTAAGATCTCTATGAACATTTTGAACATTTATCTCAAAGTGGTAGTTGCGTAGCTGTCTATGGAGGGACAAAAAGCTCTTCGATTTGATCAAAAATATCTTAATTTGTGTTCCGAAGATGAATGAAAGTCTTCCGGGTTTGGAGCGACATGAGGGTGAGTAATAAATGACATCATTTTCATTTTTTGGTGAACTATTCCTGCATTTGTCCTTCTTTTTAAACTTATTAAATAGCAGAAATTCCAGTATTTATTTTATATAATGTTTACACAATTTAGTATGTAGATCTTAATCTTATGTAGGATTCTTCTGTATTGTAGGATTGTATATCTTATTGTAGGGTTGTCGGTATGTAGGATTCTTCCTATTATTATTGAATTAGATGTTGTGACCTAATAATGCAATAAAGCAATTTTATAAATTATAGTAATGCATATAAATGGACTAAAAAGTGTTGTTTTGATATTTGCAGGGAAATAAACACAGTGTTCTCCTCTGCTGCCTCTCTGAATGGAAGTTTTCTCAAAACAAGGTAACATTACATAGTATTATCTAGTAATTTCTCCTCCTTATGCCAAAAATGATTTATTCCATCACAGATTTGATGTAACGTTCTGTCTTTGTAGTTGTGATGAACATTACCAGACGTCTGTGGAGCATTGTGGGTTGGATTTTGATCTGGTTAAAACATCCTTTGCAAAGTTATCAGAGAATGAAAGGTTGATCTCAGAGGTAATGATGAATCCAACATTTACAAAACACATTCATTAAATTTTAAACAGTGAGATGCAGTTGATGTTTTTTTGTACCTCAGGTAGTGAAGGTGGTTCAACAGAAACTGCTGCCGTCTCTGAATCCAAATCCAACTGGTATTGAATCTCTGAGACTTTACCTTCTCCTCCCTGAGCTCATCAGAGGACTCCAGGAACAACAAAGAACTGAACTCACTGGAGCACTGGCCTCCAAAATCCTTCAGTTGAATCCAGCTGCTCGCAAGATGTTAGGTAAAGCTGGTGGACATTTACATCCTTTGTTTTGTTGTCCTTGTTGTATTTGTCTAAGTATTTGTATGATATATTCTCAGAGATGTACTGGTCCAAACTCCCTGATGATTGGCTCAAAGGCTTAGTGAAGTTATTTCACAAAGAATCTGCTGAGCTGATTGGCCAGATTTCTTGTGGTGAAACTGGCCATGACTTAAATAGACACATGCAGAACTTTTTGCAGATCCTTCAGATGCTCTATGAGGTGCCTTTTTTAAACATTTGATCACAAGATGAAATTTATCGTATCATTGTATAATGGTTGTTTCTTTGTCTTTGTTGTGAAGGTCTGTTGCAGTATCCACAATGACATCACAAACAGTGATTTCATCATTCATGAGGTCAATGATCTCCTAGATACGGTGAGAACCAAAGCAATAGTGAATTCTCTTTCACAACAATATTTTTGGACAAAAACCATAATACCAGAAATTTCTCTTTTTTCTATACATCAATAGCTGCAAGTAACCTTGGAAGACATGGACATGCTTATGCACTTGAAATTGAAAGATTACTGGGTATTGAAGGCTTCTGAGATGATACATACAAAAACTTCAATGAGATTTGCTTGATATTTTTTATGTTCTGTGTTCAATAACTTTAACAAATCTTACAGTACTTCTATGGATCTTTCTTTCAGGAAATTATTGAAATATTGGTCAAGTTCCCTTTTGCAGCTGACACCCTATCTAAACGGAGAATGTTTTATGTAAGTCAGAGATGAATGTGCTCAGTTATACATACACAAAATAACTTAAATGGGGGGTATAGTGCTATTTCATGTATTCTGACTTATTTACATCGTTAAAGAGTTGGATTCTCATGCTAAACATGGCCAAAGTTTCAAAACATGAGTTGGATGTATTTCTGTTCCAAAAATTCTCTTCCAAATCGTCACAGGTGTCGGATTTCTTTTTCAAGCGTGGTTCTGAGTGACGTCACGGAGGGCAGAATTTCCTTATACGGGCACTTCCCACGGAAGGGCGCGCGCGCACGCCGACCATAGCGAGAGAGCAATAGCACGCCTATCAACGCGCACTCGGGTTTACAGAAGTCGTCGGCAGCGCTGCACAGGTCACAGGACTGCACGAAATCAACAATGTCACCAAAAAAGTGTGTTTTTGGTTGTGAGGGAAAGATAACCTTGCTTCCCAAAGAACCCAGTTTTAAGTGGAGCTGAGAGTTTTGTTCTGACACATTACATTGATGCGCTCTTGACACTTACTCAATAACCATAGAAACTGATGGTTAAATCACTTTTTTATTGGTTAAAATTAATGGAGAATATTTCGTGTTTTTCCGTGGCTGCTCGAGCCCTCAGGATCGGCGCTTATGGTTTCATAAACAAGGCCCAGTTCGACGCTGGATTTACAGATCGTTTAAAACTGAAAGATGGAGCGGTCACAGTAATAAAAGATCATGAGTCGAAACAGCAGGTGGTGAGTAAAACTGCTTCAAATGTCTGTTTTGTTGGCAATAGGCGCCTGAGTGCCTAAAACGTAAAGTAAACAATACGAATGTAGTGAATTTATAAAATTATTATTTCATCATTCATACGCTATATTCATTATAGTGATTTAAAAGTTACCCAGGGATAATGTGATGGTGTGTTGTGTGTTTAAATACAGTTGTTTAGCTGACCGTTGATAGCTTGTAGACGATCTCTACACAAAAGCTGCGTGTACACGTGATAGCGCATCACTCTATCTCCGCTCACAGCGACACGCCTCCAGGCACTTGGCTTTTTTGGAAATACTCAGTACAGCGTATATATCTTTTATAAATATGATTAAACTAAAGACTTTTTTGGAGATATGAAGGATGCACTACTACTCTATAGGAACTCAAGATTAACATGAAATTAGCATAAACTGTGTGTGATATCCCACCCCCCTTAACAGTTACCCTCAAACCTGTATGACTTTATTTCTTATGTGGAACACAAAATACACTCTTAGATAAAAAGATTCAGTGGGTTCTTGACTATTTTTCATGCCAAAAAGGTTCTATAAGGAGAAATTTCTTAAATGATTGCATATTGCCCTCATGTTTAACAGGTTATTTCAGTTTTTCCCCAGTGATAAAGTATGTTTATAAGCTGTTTAATTAACAAAATGTAATTATAAAGTAAAAATGAATTAAAACTAAATTAATTGAAACTAAATCCATAAAATGGTCAATAGGCATAAAAACTGTATTCTTTAGAATAATGCTTGTGTTCTGCATAAGAGAGAAAGTCATACAGGTTTAGAATGACACAAGGGAGAGTAAATGATAACAGATTTTTACATTTTTGGGTGAACTACCTTGTTTTAAGGCTAACATAATTTCATTCTTCTTAGTACTTGCAGAAGAGGAGCTTTCCTGACGGAGACATGTTAAATGACAACGTGTTGCACATAAACAGGGAATCACTGTTGACAGACACGCTAAAGTATCTCAGACAAAACACCCACTCGTTTTATTATCAATTAGAGGTAAAAGAATTACAGAATTGAAATCAAATTTTAAAAGTCTGACTGTGCATTTTACCTTTACATTTATGAAAATGTCTCCTGTACAGGTGGTGTTCATCGGGGAGAATGGAATAGATTGGAGGGGCTTATCGGCAGAATTCTTCACCCTCCTTTCCCAGTCTCTTCTCAAATGGGAGAAAAAGGTGCTGGAAGTCCAAGAGAATTCATTGGTTTGGTTCAATCCTGATGTAAGTTCTGCCCCAAACAATTCTTATTCCTTCTTATGTGGTCTTCCCCATATATCAGTATGCTTTGGTCTTTTCAGCACACTCAGGGTAATAAGGATTTTTACTATCTTGGCGTTATCTGTGGAATGGCGCTGTACAACCATCATTACATGGACATTAACTTCCCGCTGGCCTTGTTCAAGAAACTGCTCAAGCTGAGTCCCACTCTGAATGATCTGGAGGAACTGTCCCCTGTGGAGGCCGGGTAAACCATTAAAACCATTCGATTTTATACATTGTTTCACAGTGCAGGTCATGTTTTTAATTGTATTCTTAAAATCCCACATTAGAAATTTGAAAAACCTTCTTGAGGAGGATGAGGACGTCGTGGATATACTCTTTTTGGATTTCACAGTAATACAGTTTATATGGTTCACTTGTACATATGTGTACACAGCTGTAGTTTAAATGCTCACATTAGCCTTTTATCTGTTTCAGGTCAAAGGGCAAGAGCTCATTCCAAACGGAGGTCAAATTCAAGTGAACAAAGTTAACAGGTACTGTTATATCTGTCTATCTGTCTCTATCAATCAATTTATCATCTCTCTATCGTTCTATTGATCTGACTATTTATCATCTGTCTGTCTGTCTATCTATCTATCTGTTTGTCAGACAGAAGTATGTGGATTTGTATGTCGACTTTGTTTTCAACAAGTCCGTGAAGAATCAGTTCAAGCATTTTTCAAGAGGTTTCTCTAAGGGCTGTCCGCTTGATATCTGGAGCATGTTCCACCCTGAGGAACTCCAGGAGCTTCTCCAAGGCTCCCCTAAATATGAATGGCAGGAGCTTCAAACGGTAAATGTATTTGCAAAACTTGCAAATTTCTAACAAGTATTTAACACATTTAGTATTTAAGACTTCTTCTGCTTCATCTTCAGTCGGCTTCCTATGAAAGCTGTTCTGCCTCTGATGAGCTTATCAAGAACTTCTGGACTGTTTTCTTTGAGTTCTCTGAAGAGAATAAGAAGAAATTTCTGAGTAAGATTTAACTTGAACATATTAATTTTTTCTTTTCTTTTTTTGATGCATACAACATCATTTGGACATTTAAGAAATGTTAACTTTTTTGCCTCACTCTATTTTTCTTCAGTGTTCTTGTATGGAAGGAAACGTGTACCTGTGGGAGGTTTCTCAAAGCGCCCTCTGAAGATTTGTCAGTCAGATGGTCCTGATCCAGATGACCGTTTACCAGAGGCCCAGACCTGTTTTGGCAGATTAATTCTTCCCAAATACAGCGATATCAACACACTTCGCAACAAGCTAGTACATGCAATCAACTTTTGTAAGGTTTTTGGACGAGGGTAAACGTCCCTCGAGGTACAAAACCTCCAAAGTTCCCAACCCCAAAATATATGAAACAATTGTATGTTGATAAAGCTTATTGGTTTTTAAAATGTTACATGAATTATGTGATTTCACTTTCACTGAGCTTATTTCAGTCACAAATTTGAAATATAGATGCAACACAGCCAGGTCAATTTAAATATTTATCATAAAAAAACTGTAAATAATTGTAAATAAACAATGTCAGAGCTATAGATATTCTTTTCTCTTTTTTTTATATAATATGCATTAATGTATGTATTCTTCTATGTCACCTCATAATCTTATTGTATGCCCCGTTATTTGTTGGTTCTTCAAACATATTAAAATGCTATATATTAAAAAAAATAAAAAAAACATGTAGTAAATGTCACAGGTTTGATGACTGTAATAAAACACACAACGAAGGAGATCCTTATAAGTCAAAACACAAACAAGACACTACACAACCACTTTAACTCAAACAGGATCAATCCAGGACAGAGGAGAGGTGAAAACAGAAATACTTAAATACAGATCTGAACAAAGGGAGAAACAAAAACACACCTGAACAGAATACTCTAATAAATCAGTATACTGGCAGGGAGCGAAGGAAAGGAGAGGTAATTAGGGGGCTGTTTACATGACGACACCATTCTCAACTAAAAAAGGAGCATACAACTTTTTATGCATTTTGTCCGTTCATTTACAAGACAAGCGTTTTGGTGGCCTGAAAACACAAACTTTTGAAAATGGGTTTTTAGTCATTTTCATGGATTCGTATGAATGGGGATCGTTTTGACAATGGTGTCATCTGTACGCAGAAAAATCAAAAGAAAACCTTCTCAGTTTTAAGCAGAAAACAGATCATGAAAGTAAAATGGAAAAGTCATGATGACAAATCAAACTTTAAACGAGAACAAACTGTGACAGTAAATACTTTTTCATAATATTGATCTTATTAGAGTTTTTTCAGTTGTCCCTTTGCAAAGGCCCACCTCCCTTATTTACTGTTGCTTGGGCGCTGTACGCCACACAGAGTGAAAAATACATTGTGGAGCAAAGAGGAGGACACTGACAACATGTCAACAGACAAGACAGAGCAGGTTACTTATGATATTAAAGTCCCAGCTTTCAAACTGTATTTTTTTAAGAAATTAAAAAAATAAAAACTGTTTTGTGGCTCTTTAATGTGTCGTGACAGATTGCTGTAGCGCCTCAGTTCAAGCGGCTTGTGAACCGATCATCTCTTACTAGTTCATTTATTATAGCATCAAATAAACATGATTGAACATGAGAAGGAAAGTTGTTTCAAACGCGGAAAGACGTCAGTACACACCATTTTTCAAGTTCAAGTCCACCGAAGTTAATCCTCTAACTCCTGTCCTGACTGCTTTGTTGGACAAAATGGTGGAATCTGTGTTATGATTGGTTAGATCGCTTGTCAATCAAACTCCTGAGCTTTGGCTCAAATCTTGAATGAGATTTAGATCTATGTGAACAGTATAGGTTTTTAATGTCTGAGTTTAATGTCAAAGTTTTTAATGTCTGCTAAATTGGCAAATGGCCTGCCACCGTAATGAAATAGGAATTACAATCGTAGGCCTATACTGTTCCAATCAGCCAATCAAGTTTGGAAGCATTAATATGGAGTTTGCCCAGCACAATCACTAGCCTACTATTTTTGAACATGGAGGAATGTCACAACACTAAACAGCAGCAGCTACAGCAGTACTGCATAAATACATTATACAGTACACTTATTTTAGTAAAAATGTGTTTCATTTAAACTGAAAATTCCCAGTTGCTTGTCGTGAAAGAGCAATAGGAAGATATGTAAGAATGTGTGGTGGTAGTGGTGTTAGGGGAAGACAATAGAATGTGCAAAAATGAACAAGCAACTGTAACACATTTCTACAAAATAAATGTAGGCTATGTATAAATAAAAATGTTCATTTTCTTTTTGTGTACTACAGCATTGACTTTTCCCAGTAAATTTTTGAACTGAAAAGCTTCAAAAGTGTTGAAATCATTATCTAAAATCTTTCTTGTTTACGTCTGAACGCCGTCTCAGTATTGGCCGAAGCTGAACACGCGAGCAGCGCGGCGTATGCATGTGATGCTGACACAGGATTCGGCAAATAATAAGCCGGCATTTGGACGTAAACAAGGAAGCCTGCATTGAGTTCACTATGTATGTCTACTGTTCAAATTGTTGAATAAAGTCGTTATTTTTTTGTTTTATTTTTTGCGTACAAAAAGTATTGTCGTCACTTCGTAACATTAAGGTTAAACCACTGTCACGTTGACTATTTTAACCATGTTTTTAACTACCTTTCTGGACATCAAAAGGTGCAATGACGTTGCTGCCTATGTGTGGATTAGATATAGGGTTGGGTATCGTTTGAATTTGAACGATTCCGATTCCGATTTCGATTCATGGTTTCGATTCCGGTTCCTAACGATTCTTGATTCCGATTCTTTTAAGAGGCAGGGTCAAAAAAAGTTTAGGATATTTTAAATGAGCTAGCTAACCAACGGTCTTTCTGAAGGAAATAATCTGACCTTCTCCATCAATTTTAATTCTATGAACTTTTTACTTTTTATGAACTTTACTATGAATTTCTCACAGGGCTGTTTTCAACTACAATATAAATATCAAATCTATGAACTTGAATATAAATATTATAAATTATGAATATATTGAAAACACATTTACACATGAGTGTGTGCATTTACACTGCAAGTCTTAATGCACAAATCCGATCTTTTGACCATATCCGATTTTTTGGCCAGTGTGTTTACTCACTTTAGACGCCACTGGTATCGATATCTGTGTTTACATTAGGCTACTTCCTGCCCCAAAATGATCGTCACTGATAGTTTTAAATGCACATAGTAGATCCTCGGGTTTTGAATGGCCGTGCTATTAAAATTTTAAAATATTCGGCAAAAGTTTAAGTACAAGTTCAACATACGTCACTTACTGCGTTGCTCTGATTGGTTGTAGGTCTATCCAATTGAGTGCAGAGTTTTTTTTTTTACTGGTTCGGTTAAGACACGCCCCATAATTCAAGTGCAATGGAGCAGTATCAGACTCACATTCTGCCTAGAATATGAGTATGACGAAGTCAGGCTAGCATTTTACCGAGATTTCGTTCTATTTAGAAAATTGAAGCCACACTTTGGACCGCCGACGCACGCTATCCATGTTCGACTCGCTCGGTTATGCCAACACTTTCGGTGGACGCTTCTTCGTTGGTGTTAAGCGGTTTCTTCTTCCAGTCGGCGGACTGGGAATCGAAACTAGGAATCGAAATTTAAACTTTTGACCGATTCCGGGAAAATCGCAAAGCTAGTCCCGGTTCCAATCGATACTCGATACTCGATACCCAAGCCTAATTAGATACCCTCGGATTTCATCAAAAATATCTTAAAGAGATCATGAACTGCATTGTTTTATTTTTTTTATAATGTTTCCTGGGGTCGACTTATATTGTTAGTATGCTTTTTACTTGCCTGGTAAGTCCAGAATGATATATCTTCTACATGATATATCAGTCTGGTCAGTCCGCCCTCCGTCGCACCTCGAGTCAACTCCAAACCATACCGTGCAATCAGATTCGTTTATTTCAGTGACGCAAACAGCGTCACTCTAGTGCGATGAAAGTCCCTTCAATATCAACAAAGATGGCGCACGCGAGACCCGAGAGTTTGTTCTATTCAGCCGTGAATTCAGTTTTAAATGACCAAAAACACATTAAGTCATTAAAACCCCAGCAGTTTATTTACTTTTCACTGTTGACTCTCTTTTCGCTTTGCTAACATCATATCCGCCCTTCTCTGATTGGTTTACTCCGCTTCCTGTTTGCTCGGATTTGCTCTGCCCTAGAAATCGAATTGATTCAATGGCGACCAGACTCATCCGCTGGTACAGACACACAGACAAAGAACATCTGACTGTACATGAATCATTAATATCAGATCAGGCATTAGAATTAACACAGTTACTTACATGTTGTTGCATTACTGTCGAGTCCAGGCACTGCACAATGTTCTGTAATCCTCAACAGCATGTTTATTTTCACGTTCTTCTGCAGAGGCGGTGCTCGCTGCCCTTTGACGTCATAGTATGGAAGTAAATTAATGCCAAATGTTTTTGAAATAAAAAGCTTGTTGAATTGCACTAATAGAAAAAAATATGCATTACATTATCTGTGCTTGCATATAGATGCATTGTATTTTTAAGGTTTGCATTTTTATGCACTGAAATTCAACATGGTCGTATATTTAAGCTATGAATATTTCAATTCAAAACATTTCACACACATTTTCATTATTAAAAATTCAATAAATTCATATTCACCTTTCAGATTTCACTTCCAAAACATTAATTCCGTTTAAAAATACAACCTATAATATTCGACTGGCAATTTTGGGTCCATTTTATTTCGCTTCACAAATTCGCTTCCACAAATTCAGTGGTTCAAATTCGCCAGAAAATTCAACATTTCACATCCGAGAACTGCAGGAAAAGCAGTAGAGTGCCGATGCATGATCTCCATCTGCTGTTAGTCGTCCTCACCAACAGGTGCCGCTAGCGGCTGTTTACGAAGACTAGAACAATGGCTAGTTAGTCATCATTCATAAAAACGGATTTGCAGAAATAGAGCAAGCGGTAAGAGAATGTGTGATGATTATCAGGCCCAGTATAAATGCAGAAAAGCTGATAAAGACACAAAAGTTGCATTTAGATAGTGTCATTTTATGTAGTTTTTATCATGCTTATGTCAGTTCAAGTGTCCGTTTTTTTTTTTTTTTAAATAAGTTTTTAGTTAGTTATTTGATACTATAAAAATGGGAGTGTGACGTCATGATTGACAGCTGTGACAGCTTCTCTAAACAAAGTAGTCACTGAGGCACCAACAGACTTTTTTTTTTAGGATTTTCAGGAGGTGTTTAGATCTTTAACTTTAATTTCTACATTTCCATTACTGTTTTTTCCCCCTACACTATAATGAGTTGTTCTGCAGTAAACTGTACTAAACAATTCTGCGGGAGTGTGGACTGTGTGGGCGGGGCCTTGATAGCGAACGGCTCCACTTCATGCTCACTACTATGCAGACTGAAGTCCCGAACCAGCACAAGATGTCAGCACCATGTTGGGACATGTTGGTGGCTTCACTTTTCTACAATGGAAAGAGTGGAGGTGCGTCGTCCACATATATTTTTTACAGTCTATGCTGTGTCCCAATGGAGTCATTCAGTAACAATTTTACGCAAATTCTAAAATTCCAATTTTACGTTAATTCACACAAGATTCAATAGACGCATAACCTGCGAAGACAACATCAATACCAGGGTTGGGCAAAAATACATCAAAATGTATTTTAAAACAAAAAACCAAATACCTTAATTTTAAATATATCAAAATAAACAAAATACAAAAATAGAGCAGCTACAACATGTATCAAAATAAAATACTGTATTTTTGTATTTTAAAAATACTAAAAAATACTGTTACAAGGGAGCATGAAATGTCTTTGCAAACCTTCCATCAATTGGCCTATTTGATCTATCCCTTCACCATTAGACAGACTCATTTAAGTGCACAATGTTTGATAGCACCAACTTTTCTCTGCCCGAGTCATGCAATAAATCTGACATATGCAACCATTTAACGGCACAATATGTAGGTTTTTTAGATTAAAATATCCAATAACCACTAGATGTTACGGTACACAGGAGGCAGACACAGATGTATACAGGTATCGGTAGTTTATTGACCACAGTAGAGCATGAGATATCAAACAGGTGAGTAGAATGGATGCAGATGATGTTCAGAGGGTGATATAAGGAATAGTTACTGTCGTTTTCGTTGCAGGGAGATATACGCTGGAGCTTGGAGATCGCTGGAGACACTTGGAGCTGACTGGAGCACACCCACACAGTAGACGAGGCACACAGAGGGGAGGAGACACGCTGGAGACAGGTGAGTATACGAAGAGGAGTCCTTGAGGTAAGCATAACAGGAAGTATGCGAACGAGACCGGACATGGAGTGCTGTGTGTGTGTGCTCTTTATGGTGCTGCTGATGAGTGAGGTGATGAGGTGCAGGTGGCGGTGATCAGTACTCTGGAGATGGTGTGCGCTGTGATTGGTTGAGGTTGGAACCTGACGTGTCTGTGACAGTACCCCCCCCTCCACGGCCCGCTCCAGAGGGCCGAGGACCCCGACGCCGTGGTGGTTGTCCTCTTCCCTGCGGTGCCGGTCTATCAGGGTGACTGTCGTGGAAAGTTTGGAGTAAGCTGGGATCCAGGATGTCGTTTCTTGGGACCCAGGAGCGTTCCTCGGGACCGTAACCTTCCCAGTCCACTAAATATTCCAGCTGACCACCACGACGCCGGGAGTCCAAGATCTCATGGACCTCGTACGCTGCTCCGTCCTCCAGGATGAGTGGAAGGGGGGGTTCGGCGGGAGCCACGTCAGGTCCTGTGGAGAGAGCAGAAGGATGGTGAGGTTTCAGCAGTGACACGTGGAAAGTGGGGTGAATACGATACCCTTGTGGCAGTTGGAGCTGGTAGGTGACTAGGTTGACCTGCTTGACGATGGGAAATGGGCCAATGAACCTGGGACTCAGCTTTCTGCAGGGCAGACGCAGTCTGACATCCCGGGTGGACAGCCAAACCTTCTGACCAGGCTGGAAGACTGGGGTGTTGGAGCGTCGAAGGTCGGCCGTCATTCTGCGTCTGCGCAGGGCTCGTTGCAGCTGATGGTGCGCTGAGTCCCAGACCCTCTCGCTCTCTCGGAACCAGTAATCCACTGCCGGAACGTTGGAGGGTTCCCCGGTCCAGGGGAACAGTGGGGGTTGGTAGCCGAGTACGCACTGGAATGGTGTGAGTCCTGTAGTCGACTGCCGGAGAGAGTTCTGGGCGTACTCTGCCCAACCCAGGAACTGGTTCCAAGAGTCCTGGTGGTCATGACAGAAGGTACGGAGGAAGCGGCCAATCTCCTGAACCTTCCTTTCCGTCTGCCTGTTCGACTGTGGATGGTATCCGGAAATCAGGCTGACGGCCACACCTAGGAGGGAGTGAAACGATTTCCACACTCTGGAGATGAACTGAGGTCCTCTGTCAGAGACTATGTCTTCTGGTATTCCGAAATACCTGAACACTTGATTGAAGAGTATTTCGGCGGTCTCCATGGCAGTGGGTAATCCTGGGAGTGGAATTAGACGGCAGGATTTTGAGAAACGGTCCACAACGACTAGGATGGTGGTATTTCCTTCTGAGACAGGGAGATCAGTGATGAAATCCACTCCTAGGTGTGACCATGGTCGATCTGGAATGGGCAGCGGAAGGAGTTTCCCAGCTGGCAGATGACAAGGACTTTTGGAGATGGCGCACTCCCGGCAGCCCTGCACGTACCTTCTGACATCAGATGCCATCCCTGGCCACCAGAAGCGTTCTTTTAGCAACGAGAGGGTTTCATTGACCCCCGGGTGACCAGTGCCAAGTGACGTGTGAGCAGAGTGGATGGTTGGAGTGCGTCGTGTCCGGGTGATGTAAAGCAAGCCAGGTGGGCAGCCCGGCGGAGGATTCGTGGAGGCATTGGAGGAGGGAATGGTCTCCTCTGACCAGGTAATGGGACTTACAATGAGAGAGCTCGGGATGATAGGTTCAGGTTCTTCTGTCTTTTCCTCTGGAGCATGGAGACGAGAGAGAGCGTCAGCTTTAACATTCTTGGTACCTGGACGGTAGGAAATGGTATAATTGAATCGGGAGAAGAACATGGCCCAGCGAGCTTGTCTTGGGTTTAGTCTTTTCGCTGAACGAAGATACTCAAGGTTCTTGTGGTCAGTTAACACCAGGAACACATGCTTGGCTCCCTCCAGCCAATGCCTCCACTCTTCCAAGGCAAGCTTAACAGCAAGAAGTTCCCTGTCACCGATGGAGTAGTTGACTTCCGCCGGGCTGAGCTTGCGGGAGAAGAAGGTGCATGGATGGAGTCTACTTGGCGTCCCCTGCTGCTGCGATAACACCGCTCCCACTCCAGTAGTCAAAGCATCTACCTCCACGATGAACTGTTTCTCGGGATCAGGATGAACGAGTAACGGAGCGGTGGTGAAGGCTTCTTTGAGGTGATTGAATGCGTTGGTGGCTGCCGAGTTCCAGGACAGAGACTTGGGCTTATCACGGAGTAGGCTGGTAAGTGGATGGGTGATGGAGCTGTAACCTTTGATGAACCGTCTGTAGAAGTTGGAGAATCCGAGGAAGCGTTGTAACTCTTTGATGGTAGTGGGTTCTGGCCAGTTGGTGATGGATTCCACCTTCCTCTCGTCCATCCGGATGCCACTGTGGTCTATGTTGTATCCGAGGAAGGAGACAGAGGGTTGATGGAAGGAGCACTTCTCTGCTTTGAGGAACAGGTTGAACTGACGAAGACGGGTGAGGACCTCCGCAACGTGTTGGCGATGTTCGGCCTGGCTCCGGGAGTATATGAGAATGTCGCCGATGTACACCATGACGAAGCGATGGAGGAACTCCCGGAGCACCTCATGTATGAAGTCCTGGAATACAGAGGGGGCGTTGACCAGGCCATACGGCATCACCAGGTATTCATAGTGGCCGGCAGGAGTAATGAAGGCGGTCTTCCACTCGTCCCCCTCACGTATCCGGATGAGGTTATACGCGCTGCGGAGGTCCAGCTTCCTAAACACAGTGGCACCACGGAGATGTTCCAGGGCCGCTGGGACGAGAGGAAGGGGATATCTGAATTTCACGGTTATCTTGTTGAGTGAGCGATAGTCTATGCATGGCCGCAAGCCTCCGTCCTTTTTAGCCACAAAGAAGAAGCTGGAAGCAGCAGGGGAAGTAGACGGCCTGATGTAACACTTGGGGATGTCGATGGAGCGTTGTTCGACTGGACTCTTGATGGAAGTGGCGCAGAGGGAGAGATCAGGCGAAGGAGAAGATGGAACAGGAAGTTCAGCCAGACAGCGAGAGAAACAGGTGTCGCCCCACTTCAGGATTTCGCTCGTTTTCCAGGAGATGGTTGGGTTGTGCTGCTCCAACCAGGGGCGCCCCAGAACCACGTCAGCGGTGGAATCCTCCAGAACCAGCAGATGTAATTCCTCTTGATGCAGTAAACCAACTTGGAGTGTTACAGGTCCTGCCACGGTGTGGACGCTCTTACGGCTCAGGGGTTTGCCAGTTATGGAGTTGATCTTGTAGATCGTCGGAGACGGAGAGGTCTTGAGACGTAGCTGCCAGCAGAGGGCGCTGGAGACGAAGTTGCCGGCTGACCCTGAGTCGAGGAGCGCGACCACTGTAATGGAGATAGTAGCGGCAGTAAGATTGACTACAGTGGTGAGTGGTTTCATTTTATGGGTAGCAGGAATGATTGCACTCACCATGGGTCGAGGTGGTCGTGTGGGGCATGCTGCAATCACATGCCCAGGACATCCACAGTACAAACAAAGATTCAGGGTCAGCCGATGGTGGCGCTCTTCCGGAGATAAGCGGGAATTTTCCACATCCATGGGTACTTGGGCTGGTTCTGGGGAGCTGACGGGTTCGGATCGGCAGAGGAGCATGTTGGGATGGAGAGCTGGATGAATTTCTCAAGGCCATTGGAATCCTTGCATGCAGCGAGATGCAGCCGTACCCGAGGTTCCAATCCTTGACGATATGTTGTGATCAGAGCTTGTTCATTCCATCCGCTAGCTGCTGCAAGCGTTCTGAAGTGCAAAGCATAATCGTAAACAGACATTGATCCTTGTTTCAAATTATAGAGTTTCTCACCAGCAGACGAATCTGTAATCGGTTTCCCGAACACCTCCCGGAAGTGGGAAATAAATGCCGAGTAGGATTGGGTTACAGCGCCCTGTTGGGACCAGATGGAATCGGCCCACTTCAATGCTTTGCCGCTGAGCTGAGAAATGATGAATGCGATTTTGGATGACTCACTTGGGTACAGGTGCGGCTGAATCTCCAGGACCAGTGTGCATTGCAGCAGAAATCCACTGCAATCCTCCGCCGATCCTGAGTAGGGCGCCGGTTTGGCCATGGGACTGGCGTACGGCAGTGGTGAAGGAGAGCTAATGGCGCTGGTGGTGGTGTTCGCTGGTGCAGGTGCAGGAGCAGTGACAGGAGATGGTGGTGGTGGATTGGTGGTGAGAGTTCGCCGAAGCGCATCCACCAGGGCTTGAAAGGGATCCGGTTGGCTCATACTGGGTCTGCGGTGTTGGTCCGGTCTTCTGTTACGGTACACAGGAGGCAGACACAGATGTATACAGGTATCGGTAGTTTATTGACCACAGTAGAGCATGAGATATCAAACAGGTGAGTAGAATGGATGCAGATGATGTTCAGAGGGTGATATAAGGAATAGTTACTGTCCTTTTCGTTGCAGGGAGATATACGCTGGAGCTTGGAGATCGCTGGAGACACTTGGAGCTGACTGGAGCACACCCACACAGTAGACGAGGCACACAGAGGGGAGGAGACACGCTGGAGACAGGTGAGTATATGAAGAGGAGTCCTTGAGGTAAGCATAACAGGAAGTATATGCGAACGAGACCGGACATGGAGTGCTGTGTGTGTGTGCTCTTTATGGTGCTGCTGATGAGTGAGGTGATGAGGTGCAGGTGGCGGTGATCAGTACTCTGGAGATGGTGTGCACTGTGATTGGTTGAGGTTGGAACCTGACGTGTCTGTGACACTAGAAGAGTGTTATATATTTTTTGACTTGTGTACTTACATTATCCCAAATGATTCCAATAATGTTTAAATCCAGAAAAAAAGCAATTTTACTGAGGACACGGACCGTGTCCATGCGTCACCTATCAATGACATCATATCCCCGTTACCCTTGATTTCCGGTTTTATTTTGTCGAAGCCATGGGAACCATCAAAGACGCTTTAATATATTATGTTTTATTAGACAGGGGAGCAACTGGATACATTCATCAACAGAAAACTAAACATGTTATATAGTTCAACACATTAAGTCTTATTGTTTAAATCTTGTTTTCTTGATTTACAGCGAGTACCATGTTTTACCATGCCTAAAATCGATCTAGCTTACTGCGGTGTGCAACAAGTGTCTCATAGCAGCCACCGAGAAAACGCACAGAGTAGCATTACAACAACTTTCAACACACAAATGTATCTAATATGATAAGCCAGCGCTGCGTTACCCTAAGTGCACATGACCGGAAGAAGTGGAAGCAGTGACTGCGGCATAATAAAAGATCCGCTGCTGTCACCCTCTGCGCATTCGGCCATGCTCTGCTTCATATTACAGTAACGTTGACAATCTCATCCATGAACATGATTTCAACCTGAGTCCCATCCCAATTCTTTTCAACCGGCTGTAGACGTGAAGACAACACCTCCTGTGATTCCGTGAAATCAAGGTGTCATCGAGTTATGCCTTAGTTTTGAATGAGTGACCTCTAGTGGCGAAAATGTACATATCGTGGCTTTAACAGATCAAAAGATCAAATATGCACATATCCCTGTGATCTTCCAGATGAAGTTTAGTTTTAAAGTAGGGCTGCACGATATATCGCATGAGATTGTCACGCGCATTTCGTCAGTAAAGCCGGTTCCCTGATTACCGCTAAATCGCCATCACCTGCTTTCAAATGGAGCGGCATTTAATAGACAGAGTCGTAGATCACTGAAAAGCCACGCAATATCGCGTTCATTATCGAAGGCGATTCATCTGCGATATGAACGCGATATTGCGTGGCTTTTCAGTGATCTACGGTTCTGTCTATTAAATGCCGCTCCATTTGAAAGCAGGTGATGGCGATTTAGCGGTAATCAGGGAACCGGCTTTACTGACGAAATGCGCGTGACAATCTCATGCGATATATCGCCCAGCCCTATTTTAAAGTAACCAACAGTATAATGTTTGCAAAAGACTCATAATTGTATCCTAATTTAGTTACTTGATATTTGGTAATGAAGGGCCTACTTTGCATCAGCAACACTGACTCAATGACAAACAAGTCAATTATAAGACAACTGATGGCTCCTGTATTCATGGCAACTAGTTTCTAACTAATTAATAAATTGAGTGTTAATCATAAATATAGGGGGCTGCTGCTCGGTACAATAGTTTTCAGGAACATTAAGTAAATTGGTAAACTATTTAGCCTAGGCTACCAAAACGAACGCAATTGTATGATGTCATCATGTAGACTTCTTACAAAGTATTTTACAATATTTTAAAAATACAAAAATACAAAACACTAAAGAATTTTGATACAAAATACACAGCTATTTTCATCAACCCAATCAAATACAAATTACAAAATACTATTTTGTATTTGAAATATATATTTGAAATACATGTATCATAAATACAGCCCATCCCTGATCAATACAATAATATAAAAGGGAAATGACCCACATAAAGACACTTGGGCAAAGAATCAACAAGTTAAAGTTGCAGTCCGTAACTTTTTTTGGTTAAAAATTAGCCAGTGTTCAAAACTATCTCCTTATCTAAGCTTGTAATAATGTTTTATAACGACCTGGTGGATTTCTGTGGGAAATTCGAGCATGGAGCAGTTCGTCTTTGCGTCATTAAGTCACATCCGTAAACAGAAAAAAGGAGTCCAGGCAAGCAATTCAGTTTTATCATGTGAGGATGCTGCAGGTGGTGGATCATTTATAGCCTGTTCTCACAGCAACTGAAATAAGTAAGTGTCAATCTGACACTTACAATCATCAGTGTGTAACGCTTTATATAGAGAGAGAGATCGGATAGCTGGACCGAATGGTTGCAGCCAAGAGCAAGCAAAACTCACGTAGGCTATCTGACCTTTCACATGGGGTTCATTATCAAGCGCCGTTCCCACGAACACATGGGGCAGTTTGCAACACTTCACTGACAACTGCGTTACTGAACAAAACAAAAGAAATAAGCGGCAAAGAGCAACAGAGATAAATCATGCACACATGCGATGCTCACAGTTCGCGCTCCATACTGCCCACTCATCAGCGAGTGAGAGAGAGTGCGTTCCGCCTTAAAGGAGCAGTACCTAATTCCACTTGTTACAAGTGACAACTGGAGATTCAGCCGTAGTCAAAAGCAAAAGACTTCGGACTACGGAGTGGCTACAGAAATTGAAATCTACAGGTAACGCTAATACACACTAAATACACTTAGTGTGCGTCTCAATCAGCTCCCTAGTTCAGTAGTCAGGGCACTGATCAGGGAATCGGCCACATTTTTTTACATGATATATACGAGCTAGGGAGCTGATTGAGACGCAGGGATAATTACGCAATGCTGATGTTGTTAACATTAACAATTTAAGAACAAAGTAACAGTAATAATAATCCAGGCTAAGCGATCGTTAGATTTAATCATTGGCAGCACGGATTATTGTAGGCCTAATGCTTTTTTCCTTAGTTGGTCAGAACAAAAGTGGTAGAAATGTTATGTACTTGTTCAGCTGATATTTTCCAGTGAAAATTCTTATGTTGGTCATACTTTCAAGACGTAGAATCTAGCGAAAACAGACACCGCAACAAAAAAACGACAATATTGTATGATTTCTATTTGCTACCTACCTTCAAATCGCATGATAACAATGAAATTCGATTTGTTTTTGTTTATACTAACGAGTTATGTAAATAGGCTAACAGTCGGCCATTTCTCTGCAGTACTGCACGTCGCCGCTGAAGGAAAATACCTGTGAACCAATCAGATCCCTCTGTTTCGTCGGTAGGGTTCAATCAGTTGATTGGCCAGACTTCTGTGATTGACGTGGATCTAAACCAATGATTTAGGATAAACGGTAGTTTGGCACTCAAACTCGGAATGCAAATAAGCGAACTATTTGTGTTTTACAACATAGGTTTCGTTATAAAAAAATTCAAACCGTCAATATCTTAACTTTAGCGTGAATGTGTGTTAAAATACATATGTATCTATCGACATGTAGATCTTGATGTAGTAGGGATGTCATGTGAATCGTCACCAACATTCACTTTCACTTTCATCGGGTTTTCATGCAACGAAACTTTCGTTGCATGAAAACCCGATGAAAGTGAAAGTGAATGTTGACTTTTCTGAGTTTTAATCCATTAATTTAGTCAAACACCTCCTTTTGTGATCCGTGGAAAAAAATTAAGTTTTGAAAAACACGAGAAAAATAGCTATATAAACTTTTGGTTGAAATATCCCTTAGGTTTTTGTTTCTTTTTCCAATTAACTGTCCTCATTCCTCTATATGTTTTCTTTGATGTACTTTTTATCTAATCACTCTCAATTTAAAGCACCAAGCATGGCATGATTCCCAAACACTTTCATTTAGTAGGAAATAGAACAAGTTTCGTTTTGGCTGAAATCAGCGTGTTTATGACAGTATGTCTTCAGTCAGCTGGAGATCCGTCAGTGAACATGTTGTGCTACTGGGGAGCGCCTGTCAGAGAGGGCTTCGGTCTGTTAAAGCCTGACAAAGTCAAACATGGCAATTATGGAATACGATCCATGTGTCCAAAATCAGTTGAGGACATGTCAGCTGGAAGGAGTTTTGTTGGATTTATCCGGGATGGGAAAGTCTCGGTTCTGCGACTGCGCGGGGAAAACTATGATCACAATGGAAAACTAGGTATGATTACACTATTTTTATTCTTATTGTTAAAATTATCATTACATAATACTTAATGTCATATATTAAAAATGAAAACATGTTTGTTTTTATGTTTACACTGAACAGAAGTTGAATTGATCAAAATATTTAATTTACTCCAGAGCAACTACAGCTGAAGAATAACAGAATCAGATCGATTGTCTGTGGAGGAGCGGGTGCGGTTCTTCTTGCTGATGCAGGAAGAGTTCTCGTTATGGACAAATCTACTGTGTGCAGGTATGATTTTGTAGGCATAAAAGTATAAATTACCTTAAATGTTAATATATATCTGACAAATTGTCTTTTCTCTGCAGGCCTCTCAAAGGTCTGGAAAGGCAGGTGATTCAGATCACATGTGGAGACCAGCATTCAATGGCACTAACCAAGGGTATTCACCATTTCATGTAACATCTGATGTTTTAATCTTTTGACATCTCATGATTGACATGAATTGATTGGCATTTGAGTGTAGATATGCAGAGCTGTTGTTGGTCTTTCAGATGGTCAGTTGTTCGTATGGGGTGAAAACTCTCACGGTCAGCTGGGTTTGAGGAAAGAACATCCTGGATCTCCGTCAGCTCAACAGGTGAAGAGTCTGTGTGGGATCCCACTGGCTCAGATCAGCGCTGGAGGAGACCACAGCTTTGTGTTGTCTCTCTCTGGAGTCGTGTTCGGATGGGGAAAGAACTCGGCTGGACAGCTGGGCCTCGGAGACACTACAGGTCTGAATACTTCATGTACAAACTAAACCAGTAATAGTATAAAAGCACATTTAAATGTACTACATTTGTGCAATACTGTGTCAAATCTAAATCAAAGCATGATGTTTTTTCACCACAGACAGACACATCCCAACGGTTGTAAATAGTCTGAACCGAAAGAAAACTGTGTCCATCTCATGTGGAGGAAAACACACTGCCACTCTATCAAAGGTAGTATGTTGTAACAGATCATACATTTATGTTTTATATATCAGATAAAAAGATTAAATAAGCTTAAAGGGTTAGTTCACCCCAAAACAAAATTTCTGCGATTAAGTATTCACCCTCATGTTGTACCAAACCATAAGAGCTTCTTTCATCTTCGGAACACAAATTAAGATATTTTTGATAAATTACGAGGGTATATGAACCACACACTGGCAGCAACATCATCATTTTAATGATGTCTTTTACTACAGTTTTGGACTGCAAAAGGTGCAATGACGCTGCTTCCTATGTGTGGTTCAGAAACCCTTGGATTTCATCAAAAATATCTTAATTTGTGTTCCGAAGATGAACGAAGCTCTTACAGGTTTAGAACGACATGAGGGTGTGTACTTGATGAAAGAAATTAAATTTTTGGGTGAACTAACCCTTTAACAGAAAATGTAGTAAACAGTTTATGTTTCAGGGCGGCACAGTGTTCACATTTGGATCTGGAGGTTTTGGTCAGCTTGGGCACAACTCGTTTAAAGATGAACATCATCCGCGGGTGGTTGCTGAACTGTGGGGATCTAAAGTGTCACAGGTCACATGTGGGAGGTAAACTAGACTTTTCACAAGCAATCAGTGTTTCAGAGCAGTTGTGCTGATTTCACAGTGCACCTTCTTTAGGGCTAATAAGCACATAATGATCCTCACATGGTTAAGATAAATAGCCCTAATACACGTCTTTTTATGGTTCAAGTCCGATTCAGTAACTTTTTTTTTCTTGTATAAAGACGTCACACACTCGTATCAGTCTCATCGTCAAAACTGATCTACTCATTTGGATGTGGGATGCAAGGGCAGCTGGGAAATGGAGAAATGATCAAGCAGTCTGTGCCTTTACCGGTGGATCTGTCAAATGGTAGATCTTTTAACAGTATATTATTTTGTTATGAATATTGTTTTACTCGTCATGTTGCTCAGAGCTCTAAACTAAATGTTGCACACAGAATGTGATCATGAATATATGATTGAAAAACTCATCGCTGGGGAGAATCATTCATTTGCCTTGTTTTTCAAAGTAAGACAGGCAGTTTTCATTCATAAATAGTTTAACATATAAATTATTGTAGGATAATATTTTTACTATGTTATATTATTTGTAGGAGCTTGAAAGTAAGCCAAAATCCACTCTCAGAGGGGTTTTGACATTAAATGACAGAATGATTGACCGATGGGTGTCTGAAAGGGATTCATGGAAAGTAATAAAGAAGTGAGTGTTTGATTTATCTATTCACATGATTTTTTTTATGATATTGCTATAAATTGTATACTATGTCCATGTTGCTCTTAAAATATTGTGAAAATGCATGTGGAGCTGTGTGTTGCATGTGTCCTTCTTTTTAAACTTAGTAAAGTAAATAGCAGAAATTCCAGATAGTATTTATGTTTTGTTTTTTTTGTTAGTATTTATATTTATGTATTTAGATTTTGCTGTATTTGGCTGAGCAGTTGTTTGGGTGGCTCGCCAATTTATTATATTTCTCTAATACATAAAATAAGTAAGCTTGACCAGTGTTCTTGTGGGGAGAAGAATTTATTGACGGTAGTATTGTAGCACAGTTTCTCCCTCGTCTATAGTGATCTGAACGACCAAATGCAGCTTAACACCAGGTGGAAACAGGACCTGAGGCACAGTCACAATCTGACTAAAGATGACTGAAAATACACATATTCTTTCAACAATTTAGTGTGTGGATCTTAATCTTATGTAGGATTCTTGCTATTATTTGATTAGAGGTTGTGACCTAATAATGTAATTGAGCAATTTTATATATTATAGTGATACATATAAATAAATGGTCTAAAAAGTGTTGTTTTGATATTTACAGGGAAATAAACACAGTGTTCTCCTCTGCTGCCTCTCTGAATGGAAGTTTTCTCAAAACAAGGTAACATTACATAGTATTATCTAGTAATTTCTCCTCCTTATGCCAAAAATGATTTCTTCCATCACAGATTTGATGTAACGTTCTGTCTTTGTAGTTGTGATGAACATTATCAGACGTCTGTGGAGCATTGTGGGTTGGATTTTGATCTGGTTAAAACATCCTTTGCAAAGTTATCAGAGAATGAAAGGTTGATATCAGAGGTAATGATGAATCCAACATTTACTAAACATGTTCATTAAATTTTAAACAGTAAGATGCAGTTGATGTTTTTTTGTACCTCAGGTAGTGAAGGTGGTTCAACAGAAACTGCTGCCGTCTCTGAATCCAAATCCAACTGGTGTTGAATCTCTGAGACTTTACCTCCTCCTCCCTGAGCTCATCAGAGGATTTCGGAAAAAAAGAACTGAACTCACTGGAGCACTGGCCTCCAAAATCCTTCAGTTGAATCCAGCTGCTCGCAAGGTGTTAGGTAAAGCTGGTGGACATTTACATCCTTTGTTTTGTTGTCCTTGTTGTATTTGTCTAAGTATTTGTATGATATATTCTCAGAGATGTACTGGTCCAAACTCCCTGATGATTGGCTCAAAGGCTTGGTGAAGTTATTTCACAAAGAATCTGCTGAGCTGATTGGCCAGATTTCTTGTGGTAAAACTGGCCATGACTTAATTAGACACATGCAGAACTTTTTGCAGATCCTTCAGATGCTCTATGAGGTGCGTTTTTTAAACATTTGATCTCAAGATGAAATTTACCCAGATAGCATCAATGATTGAAATAATATTGAATCAATGTTAATGTGTCAACGTTAACTGCATTGAATCAATATCACTTTTGCACCCTCAATTAATGTTGAATCAATGTTGAAATTTCAACAAAAAATCTATGGAATTGGCATTGAATCAGGGTTACAATGTGATGTTGGTTCAACATCATGCTTACACTCTCAGAAAATGAAACACAACTACAAATGACCTAAAGCTACACAGCCTGAAATCAACTGAAGATAAAAGAAGACAATAAATCTCTCAAGATCTCAGCAGAAGTTCTTTTTGAGAATTAACAGGTTTAGATGTTGATGTTTTATTGAAAATGTTTCGTCACCATTTTGGTGGTCAGTGGTTCCTTTAGTTGGGCATCCTTCATGCCGCAATGCATGCTAGGAGTCACGAGTTGTATACTATGGTGGCTCCCAGCATGCATTGCAGCATGAAGGATGTCACCAATGTTGAGATTCATATGCTGATTCTTTGATGTCTGTGTGTCTAAAAATGTTTTTAAAAATTTGCACTTTAAAAGTCAAGATTCAGAAAGTCTGATCTGTAGCAAGAAAGCATTGTTGGTGAATGTTACCTGTTAAAAACAAATATGCACTTTTGCTCATGAGAACAATTAGTAAATGACTTTGCTTTATGATGATGAAAACTATATCACTCTATCATTTGTTTCAGGTTTTCTTTGCAACAAATTATGTGTTTTAGTAAGCACTGTAACAAAGACAACAAACTCACACAAAAAGCCAAGAGTCAAACTGCCCAACTAAAGGAAACACTGACCACCAAAATGGTGACCAAACATTTTCAATAAAACATCAACATCTAAAACTCTGTTAATTCTCAAAAAGAACTTCTGCTGAGATCTTGAGAGATTTATTGTCTTCTTTTATCTTTAGTTGATTTCAGGCTGTGTAGTGTGTAGCTTTAAGTCAGTTGAAGTTGTGTTTCATTTTCTGAGAGTGTAAGCATGATGTTGAACCAACATCACATTGTAACCCTGATTAAATGAATTCAATCATTTCCATTGATTTTTGGTTGAAATTTCAACATTTTTTGTGGGTGCAAAAGTGATATTGATTTAATGCAGTTAACATTGACACATTAACACTGATTCAACATTATTTCGATCATTGATGCTATCTGGGATATCTTATCATTGTATAATGGTTGTTTCTTTGTCTCTGTTGTGAAGGTCTGTTGCAGTACCCACAATACCATCACAAACAGTGATTTCATCATTCATGAGGTCAATGATCTCATAGTTAAGGTGAGAACCAAAGCAATAGTGAATTTTGTTTCAGATATTTTTGGACAAAAACCATAATACCAAGAATTTCTCTTTTTCTATACATCAATAGCTGCAAGTTACCTTGAAAAATCTGGCCATGATTTTATTGGACCTTCGTTTCACTGAAGATTTCAATGATTTGGTGACACTGAAAGATTACTACCTTGTGGGTATTCAAAGCTTCTGACATGATGCATATGAAAATTTTTGCTTGACATTTTTTATGTTCTGTGTTCAATAACTTTAACAAATCTTACAGTACTTCCATGGATCTTTCTTTCAGGGAATTATTGAAATATTGGTCAAGTTCCCTTTTGCAGCTGACACCCAATCTAAACAGAGAATGTTTTGTGTAAGTCAGAGGTGGATATACTCAGTCATACATATGCAAAATAACTTAATTTTTTAGCAAGTTACCCTCAAACCTGTATGACTTTCTTTCTTAGGTGGGACACAAAATACATTTAAAAAAAAAAAAGAAAAAGGTTCACTGGGATTCTATATAGAACTCTAGGATTCTTGGACTCCATTTTAAAGAACCCCCAATGCCAAAAAGGTTCTATAAGGAGAAATGTCTTACATGATTGCATAATACCCTCATGTTTAAAAGGTTATTTGATGATAAACTATGTTTACAAGCTGTTTAATTCATAAAATGTAATTAAAAATGAATTAAAAATAATTTCCTTAAAGGTTCTATATTATAGAGCCTTTTCTTCTAAGAATGCAGGACATCTTGAGAAATGCCTTTTTTCCTTGAACCATACAATGGAGGTCAATGGGCATCAAAACTGTCAGCTTACCAGCATTCTTCAGAATACTTGTGTTCCGCAGAAGAAAGTCATACAGGTTTAGAATGACATAGTAAATGATGACAGAATTTACATTTTTTCCCTTTAAAGCTAACATAATTGTACCTCTTTTAGTACTTGCAGATGCACTTACAGTTCTCTCCTGACCAAGAGATGCTCATGTTAAATGACAACGTGTTGCGCGTAAACAGGGAATCACTGTTGACAGACACGCTACAGTATCTCAGACAAAACACCCACTCATTTTATCATCTATTAGAGGTAAAAGAATTACAGAATTGAAATCAGATTTTAAAAGTCTGACAGTGCATTTTACCTTTATATTTATGAAAATGTCTCCTGTACAGGTGGTGTTCATCGGGGAGAATGGAATAGATTGGAGGGGCTTATCTGCAGAATTCTTCACCCTCCTTTCCCAGTCTCTTCTCAAATGGGAGAAAAAGGTGCTGGAAGTTCAAGGGAATTCATTGGTTTGGTTCAATCCTCATGTAAGCTCTGCCCCAAACAATTCTTATTCCTTCTTATGTGGTCTTCCCCATATATCAGTATGCTTTGGTCTTTTCAGCACACACAAGGTAATAAGGATTTTTACTATCTTGGCGTTATCTGTGGAATGGCGCTGTACAACCATCATTACATAGACATTAACTTCCCACTGGCCTTGTACAAGAAACTGCTCAAGCTGAGTCCCACTCTGAATGATCTGGAGGAACTGTCCCCTGTGGAGGCCGGGTAAACCGTTAAAACCATTCGATTTTATACATTGTTTCACAGTGCAGGTCATGTTTTTAATTGTATTTTTAAAATCCCACATTAGAAATTTGAAAAACCTTCTTGAGGAGGATGAGGACGTCGTGGATATACTCTTTTTGGATTTCACAGTAATACAGTTTATATGGTTCACTTGTACATAAGTGTACACAGCTGTAGTTTAAATGCTTACATTAGCCTTTTATCTGTTTCAGGTCAGAGGGCAAGAGCTCATTCCAAACGGAGGTCAAATTCAAGTGAACAAAGTTAACAGGTACTGTTATATCTGTCTATCTGTCTCTATCAATCAATTTATCATCTCTCTATCGTTCTATTGATCTATCTATTTATCATCTGTCTGTCTGTCTATCCATCTGTTTATCTATCTATTTTGCAGACAGAAGTATGTGGATTTGTATGTCGACTTTGTTTTCAACAAGTCCGTGAAGAATCAGTTCAAGCATTTTTCAAGAGGTTTCTCTAAGGGCTGTCCTCTCGATATCTGGAGCATGTTCCACCCTGAGGAACTCCAGGAGCTTCTTCAAGGCTCCCCTAAATATGAATGGAAGGAGCTTCAAACGGTAAATGTTTTTACAAAACTGGCAAATTTCTAACAAGTATTTAACACATTTAGTAAGACTTTTTGTTTCATCTTCAGTCTGCTTCCTATGAAAGCTGTTCTGCCTCTGATGAGCTTATCAAGAACTTCTGGACTGTTTTCTTTGAGTTCTCTGAAGAGAATAAGAAGAAATTTCTGAGTAAGCTTTAACTTGAACATATGAATTTCTTTTATTTATTTTTTTATTTTTTTGATGCAACAACAACATCATATGGACATTTAAGAAATGTTAACTTTATTGCCTCACTCTATTTTTCTTCAGTGTTCTTGTATGGAAGGAAACGTGTACCTGTGGGAGGTTTCTCAATGTGCTCTCTGAAGATTCGTCAGTCAGACGGTCCTGATCCAGATGACCGTTTACCAGAGGCCCAGACCTGTTTTGGCAGATTAATTCTTCCCAAATACAGCGATATCAACACACTTCGCAACAAGCTAGTACATGCAATCAACTTTTGTAAGGTTTTTGGACGAGGGTAAACGTCCCTCGAGGTTCAAAACCTCCATGGTTCCCAACTCCAAAATATATGAAACAATTGTATGTTGATAAACTTGTAGCTTATTGGTTTTTAAAATGTTACATGAATTATGTGATTTAACTTTCACTGAGCTTCTTTCAGCCACAAATTTGAAATATAGATGCAACACAGCTCAGTCAATTTAAATATTTATCATAAAAAACCTGTAAATAATTGTAAATAAACAATGTCAGAGCTATAGATATTCTTTTTTTTTTTTTAGTATTTTAAATTACTTTCATTGTTTATGCTTTACAGCTGGTAGAATAACTGAACAAAGGCACCTTGTTATTTTTTATTATATAATATGCATTAATGTATGTATTCTACTATGTTACCTCATAACCTTATTGTATGTTCCGTTATTTGTTGGTTCTTCAAACATATTAAAATGCTTAAAAAAAAAAAAAAAAACATGTTGTAGTAAATGTCAGGTTTGGTGGCTGTAATAAAACACACAACGAAGAAGATCCTTATAAGTCAAAACACAAACAAGACACTACACAACCACTTTAACTCAAACAGGATCAATCCAAAGGGCTGTATCATAAAACAAGATTAGAAAACAAGCCAGGCTTGTCAACACTGTTGCCAGTGATTTACTATTGATTGTACAGTTATTTACTGTAATCTACAGTATGTTACTGTAAAGATACCATTCACTAAATTAAAACTTGTGTTACCTCATTTCATTTGCAGAAACCAACTCCCTCAGACTGCCATTTAAATTTACTAACTAACTTTAATTATATGCTAATAACATATGCATATTATTATTATGAACTTATTTCTTTAGAATTCAATAAAAACATTTTAAATAAAAAGATTTTCACTGCATCAGCAACCACACTCAGTTACAGCAGCCTGAGAAAACTAATGTAAAAGAGTCAAGAGCCCAACTAAAGCAGACACTGGTCACCACGATGGTGACTGCAAACTTCAATAATTTTTTATTTTCAATAAAACATCAACATCCATATCTGTTAATTCTCAACAAGAACTTTTGTACATGTATAAAAGAAATAATGTCAAACAGGTTTGTAAACTGGTTTGACACTCAGTGTGGCTGAAGTCAGTTGTAGTTCTTGTGTTTCTGCTCATCTCTTTTTATTGGATACTTGTTTCTCTGTCCTTCAGTGATTCTGCTTATCAGGTGTTCATAAAGTGTCTGAATTCACTCACTTCTTTTAATTAACTCTGTCAAGTGGACTATATTAGTGAACTAATGTAGGGAATAGTGAATGAGGGTATAGGGTGTGATTTAGATCACAGCCTCTGAGTGTCGACTTTGAGCGATGTTAACTCACAGTACATTCCTGAAGGCTATTTTCTCGAAAATGACAAATATTACCCAGAATGCATTGTTTTCTACAGTATATTACAGTTTTAATGGAAAATGGTTTGTTACTGTCAGAATTTGGCCGTTTTTCTACAGCAAGGTCTAACAGTGTTAGCCCAATGAATCATTCTCAGACTTAATACTGACAACAATGGAACCACTTGGGAGAGAACTGTCAGGATACTTATTTCTTAGCACAAAAGAGTAGGCTACAAGAGGATTACCAAATCATTGTTTTAAGTGTGAAAATATAGCAAAAGTAACACAGAAATTCAAAATCAACAGACCTGTGACAAGGCCCCTGAAAAAAATCAGGCCTTCATTTTTAAGCTTTCATTAAGTGATGAGTGATATTTTTTTCGCTTGTCAATCAAACTCCTGAGCTTTGGCTCAATTCTTGAATGAGATTTAGATCTATGTGAACAGTATAGGTTTTTAATGTCTGAGTTTAATGTCAAAGTTTTTAATGTCTGCTAAATTGGCAAATGGCCTGCCACCGTAATGAAATAGGAATCACAATCGTATACTGTTCCAATCAGCCAATCAAGTTTGGAAGCATTAATATGGAGTTTGCCCAGCACAATCACTAGCCTACTATTTTTGAACATGGAGGAATGTCACAACACTAAACAGCAGCAGCTACAGCAGTACTGCATAAATACATTATTTAGAATGTAGCTGAAGCTGAACACGTGAGCAGCGCGGCGTATGCATGTGATGCTGACACAGGATTCGGCAAATAATAAGCCGGCATTCGGACGTAAACAAGGAAGCCTGCATTGAGTTCACTATGTATGACTACGGTTCAAATTGTTGAATAAAGTCGTTATTTTTTTTGTTTTGTTTTTGCGCACAAAAAGTATTCTCGTCGCTTCATAGCATTAAGGTTGAACCACTGTAGTCACGTTGACTATTTTAACCATGTTTTTAACTACCTTTCTGGACATCAAAAGGTGCAATGACGTTGCTGCCTATGTGTGGATCAGATACCCTCGGATTTCATCAAAAATATCTTAAAGAGGTCATGAACTGTGTTGTTTTATTTTGCTGTGAGACTTCAGTGTAAACGCCCACTGCTGTGATTGGCTAACATCTTTCCATTTGAAATAGCATATTTCATATGAATATATTTTTCATATAAAATAACATATTACTCTCTCTATTAGCGTGTTTTTACTATTACAGCTCTCAAGGTTGACTAATCGTGAAAAGTGTTGCATTTCATTTAGATCTATGGCATTATATTTAGATAGTGGCATGAAAGGTTGCAGTGATGAGCGTGTAGCCGATCACAGACATGTTGTTGAGCGCATGAAAGAAGTGATCTCGTCATTGCAACTAAATTTCTGTACACTAACAAATGCTTTCATCTTCACTTACAGTGCAAACACGATATAACTAAGAGATTCGTTGAATAAAATGGGAGTTTTGCGAGTCACTCACTGATAAATTCTTTATATAATTTAATCACCTTTAAATAACAGATTATTTTAATCCTACTAAGAGAAACAACACAGTTGACATTTAGTCACGGGTTTGATTTACAGACACACAGACAAAGAACATCTGACTGTACATGAATCATTAATATCAGATCAGGCATTAGAATTAACACAGTTACTTACATGTTGTTGCGTTACTGTCGAGTCCAGGCACTGCACAGTATTTTGTAATCCTCAACTTTTGTTTATTGCTTGGTAGCTCGATCTGGTTTAGCCCCACGTAGGCCTGTGTTACTTACGCCTAATGTCTATGACTTAGGCTACGCTCACACGAAGTCGTAGCTTACCCTATCCGATCTTTTTTTTCCTCGTCTGAAGAAATATCTTCGTCCACACAAAACCACTGAAATGACTCAAAATGATGTAGTATACATGCCAGACCAGTATGTGGCACTGTAATTCTGCCACAGAGATACACTTAAAACAGCGAATAAGACTTGGAGCATGCGCATAAACCTGTTGCTGCTGTTTTGTGCTGTAAGCGGAGTCTGACTAGGGTCGACACGTGGGGTGATGACATCATCGTTTCACAAAATATACGGATAGGCTGTACACACGTAAATGCAAAGACAGCGTTTTCAGATTTATCCACTCTGGGACCCGGTTTCAAAAAATAGCGGTTTCACCTTCTGAAAACGCCGGATCCGTGTGGACGAAACTGCTATCCGATACAAAATTTGTGCGTATTCATAAAAACACGTCTCCGTGTGGACGGGGCCTTAGGCTACCTATTCTATTGCATGTCATGCGTGAATCAGTGGGCGGGGCTAAACAGGCAGTGATGAAGTAGGCGTTCTTCTGCAGAGGCAGTGCTCGCTGCCCTTTGACGTCATAGTATGGAAGTAAATTAATGCCAAATGTTTTTGAAATAAAAAGCTTGTTGAATTGCACTAATTGAAAAAAAAAATGCATTACATTATCTGTGCTTGCATTTAGACGCATTGTATTTTTAAGGTTTGCATTTTTATGCACTGAAATTCAACATGGTCATATATTTAAGCTATGAATATTTAAATTCAAAACATTTCTCATACATTTTCATTATTAAAAATTCAATAAATTCATATTCACCTTTTAGATTTCACTTCCAAAACATTCATTCCGTTTAAAAATACAACCTATAATATTCGACTGGCAATTTTTGGTCCATTTAATTTCGCTTCACAAATTCACTTCCACAAATTCAGTGGTTCAAATTCGGCAGAAAATTCAAAATTTCACATCCGGGAACTGCAGGAAAAGCAGTAGAGTGCCGATGCATGATCTCCATCTGCTGTTAGCAGATGCCAGCAGGTACCGCTAGCGGCTGTTTACGAAGACCAGAGCAATGGCTAGTTCCCATTCAGTCAGTCACGTTCGACGTTACGTCGATACTGACGTAATGGGGTCTCGCCAGGGAGCCCAATCACCTCCAAGGATACAAAACAAGCCAATGGGAATTGGCCTGTGAGATTTACATGCCGGGCCCCTCCCCCGGCATACGGGTATAAATAGGGCCGGCATACTCACCTTCATTCATACTTTTGCTTCGGAGCCGATCAGTTCGGTCATCAATCACCTCTATAAGAGAGCGAATTTCTAAGGAAAGAGCAAACAGCAATTTTAATTGCTACAGGTTCATCCTGAACAACAGCAATTTTTATTGCTATCATCTGTTTGTTCCGGTGGCTGCTCGAGTCTCTCCAGCTGTGGGAAAAGGCACGCTCAGCGGTGGGTGTGACGGCGCGCTGCCCACAGGACGGTGCTACGCCCATCCCTGGGTGCTTCGGCTGGTGAGGCTTACTGAAAGAGCAAGCACGGGCGATCAGCGTCTTTTTCAAGATGTCTTTTCGTCCGTGTGTTTCTGGATGCGGTCGTTTCCTGACCTCTTCTGACGGCCACGACCACTGTCTCACGTGTCTGGGTAGACCGCACGCTGAGTCAGCGCTCGTGGATGGTACATGCCCTCACTGCGAGGGCATGTCCATGTTAGTGTTGAGGTTGCGTCTCTCCTTCTTTAACACGGAAGTGAGAGGCCCCTCTGTCACTACCCCAGGCCCCTCTGTCACTACCCGGTCCGGTTAGTGCTCTGGGAGATCTGAGGATCACAGTGGGAGCCACTTTGTCGGGTCCGTCCCCACGAACCTCCCACTCCTCTACAACACCATGTGCCGTCGAGCTGCTGCCTGCTGTCGCGGGGCCCTCTTCGGGGGTGCCCCACGTCACTTTCGGCGCTCCGGAGGAGGATCGGATGTCGATCGCTGCATCGGGGAGTGGGCTGAACGGTTCAGAGAGCGACGATGACTCCGAGCTTCCGCCCTCTGGGATGGTTGCTCAGTCGGAGGTGGACTCTGAACTTACAGCCATGCTTGCCCGGGCCGCCGCGGGCATCGGGGTTGAGTGGAACCCTCCACCGTGTCCCGAGCGCTCGCGGCTGGATGACTGGTTTCTGGGGTCGGGGCGCAGCGCTCAGCCGCGTCCCGCCCCAGTGCCGTTCTTCCCGGAGGTGCATGAGGAGCTCCAGAAGACCTGGTTGGCACCTCACACTGCCAGACTACGGTCCTCTGCCTCCTCCACTCTCACTACCCTCGATGGGGGAGCCGCCAAGGGGTACGTGGACATCCCGCAGGTGGAACGTGCGATTGCGGTGCACTTGTGCCCGCAGTCCGCGGCCACCTGGCGGAATCGTCCGCGTCTCCCTTCCAAAGCGGGTAAGACCACGGCCGCTCTCGCGGCCAAGGCTTACTCCGCTGCTGGACAGGCGGCTTCTGCCCTGCACGCCATGGCTATTCTGCAGGTCCATCAGGCGAAAGCTCTGAAGGACCTGCATGAGGGTAGTGCTGAACCAGGGTTGCTGCAAGAGCTGCGCGCCGCGACCGACCTCGCCCTCCGGGCGACGAAGGTCACGGCGCACGCCCAGGGTCAAACGATGTCCACCCTGGTGGTCCAGGAACGGCATCTTTGGTTGGACCTGGCTGAGATGAGGGAGGTCGACAAAGCTCACTTTCTTGACGCCCCCATCTCCCAGGCCGGCCTCTTCGGCGACACTGTCGAGGACTTCGCCCAGCAGTTCTCGGCAGTGCAAAAGCAGACGGAAGCCATCAAGCACATCCTGCCCAGGCGTGATGATGCCACCAATCCGCCACGGGCCGTGCCTTCGTCTGCTCCTCGCCGAGGGTGTCCTCCTGCGGCTCCGGCTCCTGTGAGATCGGAGCCCTCCCATCCTCCTCGAGCCACCTGCAGGAAGGCCACGCCCCCCGCCCAGACCGCCAAACCGCCTTCGAAGAAAAAGAAGAAGGCGAAGAAGTGGCCCTGAGACGGGAGACCCGGAGGTTTCGGAAGCTGCTGCTTGGGAGACGGTGACCGCACCGCTCCTTCCCCCGGGACAGGGCCCGGGGGAAAATCCTGTGTTTTTTCTTTCTGTTCCACCCACATTTTCAATAAAAGAGCAATTTCCGAAACCTCTGGGTCATATAAGAAGGTCTGCGCTGGGGGTGAGCGAGCCTTCGCTCCCTCTCTCCCAGCCACTCCTTCCTTCGCCCCGGGAACGCACTGCCTTCCCACGCCACCCTGCCCACTCGGAGCCATGTGAGTGGACCCCACTCACAGCCTCGACTTCGGGACGCACCGCCTCCCGAGTTGGGCCACAGTGCTCCTTGCTGCCCCCCCGTGGGTACTTCTGTTGTCCGGATGGTTCCACTCGTACGGAGCTTGGGGGCGTGGCTACGCCTTCCCAACCCGTCCCGTTGGCTCATTCGGACAATCAGACTCGGCTACGCGATTCAGTTCGCCAGGCGTCTCCCCAGGTTCAGCGGCGTTCTGTTCACCTCGGTGACAGGTCCCAACGCCTCTGTCCTGCGGGCGGAGATTGCGGTTCTTTTGGCGAAGGACGCAATAGAGCCTGTCCCTCGTGCCGAGATGGAGTCTGGGTTTTACAGCCCTTACTTCATAGTACCCAAGAAAGGCGGGGGGTTACGACCAATCCTGGATCTGCGTGTCTTGAATCGGGCCCTTCACAAGCTCCCGTTCAAGATGCTCACGCTGAAACGCATTCTCACGTGCGTTCGCGCCCGGGATTGGTTTGCAGCAATAGACCTGAAGGATGCGTACTTTCATGTCTCGATCCTTCCTCGACACAGACCGTTCCTACGGTTTGCGTTCAAGGGGCGGGTATATCAGTACAAGGTCCTACCCTTCGGGCTGTCCCTGTCTCCTCGCGTCTTTACCAAAGTCGCAGAGGGGGCCCTTGCCCCGCTCAGGGAAGTGGGCGTTCGCATCCTCAACTACCTCGACGACTGGCTCATTCTGGCCCAGTCCCGAGAGCAGTTGTGCGAACACAGGGACCTGGTGCTCAGTCACCTCAGCCAGTTGGGGCTTCGGGTCAAGTGGGAAAAGAGCAAGCTCTGCCCCGTGCAGAGCATCTCTTTTCTCGGTGTGGAGCTGGACTCGGTCAACGTGACAGCACGTCTCACCAACGAGCGTGCACAGTCGGTGCTGAACTGCCTGAACTCGTTCTCGCGGAAAACAGCGGTCCCACTGAAACAGTTTCAGAGGCTCCTGGGGCATATGGCATCCGCAACCGCGGTCATGCCGCTCGGATTGCTCCATATGAGACCGCTTCAGCACTGGCTTCACGACCGAGTCCCGAGGTGGGCATGGCACCGCGGCTCACTCCGCGTGGACATCACGCCGAGTTGTCGCCGCACATTCAGCCCGTGGTCGGACCTTGCTTTTCTACGGGCCGGTGTGCCCCTAGTACAAGTGTCCAGGCATGTTGTTGTTACAACAGATGCCTCCACCACCGGCTGGGGTGCCATATGCAGTAGCCAGTCGGCGTCGGGCTCCTGGACAGGACCCCATCGCCATTGGCATATCAACTGCCTCGAGTTGCTGGCAGTACTCCTTGCGCTGTGCCGGTTTCGACCGTTGCTGCAGGGCAAGCATGTACTGGTCCGGACGGACAACACATCGACTGTAGCGTACATCAACCACCAGGGTGGTCTACGCTCCCGTCGCATGTCGCAACTCGCCCGCCGTCTCCTCTTGTGGAGTCAGCGCCGACTCAGGTCGCTGCGCGCCTCCTACATCCCGGGCGAGCTCAATCGTGCGGCCGACGCGCTCTCACGACAGCTCACGCTCCCGGGGGAATGGAAACTCCACCCCCAGGTGGTCCAGCTGATATGGAGCCGGTTCGGGGAGGCACAGGTGGACCTGTTCGCCTCTCAGGAATCCGCCCATTGCCAGTTGTTTTATTCGCTGACCGAGGGGACCCTCGGCACGGATGCACTGGCACACAGCTGGCCCCGGGGCCTACGCAAATATGCGTTTCCCCCAGTGAGCCTCCTTGCACAGACACTGTGCAAGGTCAGGGAGGACGAGGAGCAGGTCTTGCTAGTTGCGCCGTACTGGCCCAACCGGACCTGGTTCCCGGAACTCATGCTCCTCGCGACAGCCCATCCCTGGCGCATCCCCCTGAGGAAGGACCCGCACCCGGCACCCGCGTCCCGATCTGTGGAACCTCCACGTGTGGCTCCTGGACGGGACGCGGCAGACTTGAGTGGCCTACCGTCCGCGGTAGTCGACACCATCACTTCGGCCAGAGCCCCCTCTACGAGGCGCGCCTATGCCATGAAGTGGAGTCTGTTCGTTGAGTGGTGTTCCTCCCGCCGGGAGGACCCCCGGAAATGTCCGGTCGGTGTTGTGCTTTCCTTCCTTCAAGAGGGTTTAGAACGGAGGCTGTCCCCTTCCACCCTGAAGGTCTATGTGGCCGCCATCGCAGCGCATCACGATGTGCTTGATGGCAAGTCACTAGGAAAGCACGACCTGATCATCAGGTTCCTCAGAGGCGCCAGGAGGTTAAATCCTCCTAGGCCTCGCCTCATTCCCTCCTGGGACCTCTCTGTTGCCCTCTCGGGCCTCCGGAGAGCTCCCTTCGAGCCCCTTGAGTCAGCCGAGCTGAAACATCTGTCTCTCAAGACAGTGCTCCTGACCACGCTCGCCTCCTTCAAGAGGGTTGGGGACCTGCAAGCATTTTCGGTCAGCGATTCGTGCCTGGAATTCGGGCCGGACTACTCTCACGTGATCTTGAGACCCCGGCTTGGATATGTGCCCAAGGTTCCCACCACTCCCTTCAGGGACCAGGTGGTGAACCTGCAAGCACTGCCCCCGGAGGAGGCAGACCCAGCCCTCGCGCTGCTGTGTCCCGTTCGTGCTCTGCGCGTTTACGTGGACCGTACGCAGAGCTTCAGAAGCTCTGAGCAGCTCTTTGTCTGTTTTGGAGGTCAGCAGAAGGGAAAGGCTGTCTCCAAACAGAGGTTGGCCCACTGGATAGTGGATGCCATCGCCTTGGCGTACCAGTCCCAAGGCGAGCCGTGCCCCCTCGGGTTGCGAGCTCACTCCACTCGGGGTGTTGCTTCTTCCTGGGCGTTGGCGCACGGCGCCTCTGTTGCAGACATTTGCAGAGCTGCAGGCTGGGCGACACCGAATACATTCGCGAGGTATTATAACCTCCGAGTGGAACCGGTGTCCACCCGTGTGCTTTCTACTCGTAGATATAAAGGTGCCCTCGAATCAAAAATTGAATTTTCCTTAGCATAGTTGAATAACAAGAGTTCAGTACATGGAAAAGACATGCACTGAGTTTCAAACCCCATTGTTTCCTCCTTCTTATATAAACCTCATTTGTTTAAAATACATCCGGAGAACAGGCGAATCTCAACATAACACCGACTGTTACGTAACAGTCGGGGACTCCGCCCCCAATATTTGCATATGCTCATGATCCAGGCCAGGCGGAACCGCCCAGCGGAATCATCGGAAGTTCTGCAAGCAGAGTGAAGAATCAAGCCAAGCGAGGATAACAGCGAAAATGGCAGATCATGGAAATAAATGTTATGTTCCAGGCTGTGAAGGGGATGTGAAAACTTTTCATAGTCTTCCTCCAGAAAAAAACTGTCAAAAGGCATGGCTGATGTTTATCTATAACCGGATACCGGAACAATTTAACTCAAAGTTGTTAGTTTGCTCTGCCCATTTCACCACGGACAGCTTTTCTAACCTGGGACAATATCAAGCAGGCTTCGCTCAGCGTTTGACACTGAAGAAAGGGGTAATTCCAACTATATTCCCGCAAGCAGTAAGTAGTGCTTTTATCCACATCTTGGCTGTAGAAACTATTTCTGATTAAATGTAAAGTTTCTTAGTGAGCTAACAACATTAACGACCATGTACCCAGTGTTGTCTAGATCTAATGCAAGATGCTAGTACAGTAACAAATAGCAAAGTTTACGTAACTACTATTAACGGTGAGGTTAAAATTTATTACTGTCTTTGTTATATAAATCTATAACATAACCGTAGATACATATGCCAATTCTCTTTTGTCGGATATAATTATAATTTGACCTATATTTAACCAACAACACATTACACCGAAGCTAACTATGTTAGTTTATTTGCTTACAGATAGCTACAGATACTCGATCCTTATAGCTAACTTTCTACACCGTTCAAACTGAAACGATAGTCATTTGACAAGACATTTAGTCACTTTTTTTCAAATATTTTTATTTACTGAGAACTTGTATGACTTGTATGCGTACACCTGTGGAAAAAGATATTTATAGACGATGTAAGTTTTTGTTACTAATAGCTAAATCGTAATCACACTACGGCAGCTGAGTAGTAAACATGACACTGCTTTTTTGGAATGTCTTCTATGCTTTACTTTGGTTGGCTAAATAAATCAAATTTAAAATCATATCGGTAATGTCAATATATTAGAAACAAATTTTCGTTCGTTGTTTAGAGTTGTTATTGCAAAGTGAAGAAGCTATCATTGTAAAACCATACAGCGACACATTATTACAATTATTTTTTTTTACAATGCTAAAAACAAAGTTGCAAATACTGACGTTATGAGTTATAGTGTAAAGTTAACGCTATATGCTAGTTCCATTGACGTAACAGTTACGTTTTGCAGGTGCATACTGAAAATAAAGACTAACTTACAACTCAGAAACGTCTATGGCCAATCGCAACAAAATTGGTTGTTCCTCTACATCTGCATCTTCGTCAGAAACAGGCTCAAACATATAAGGTTGAATACCAAAACTCTCCATCGTTCACGCCGTACAGTACAGATTTGTTCGCTATCAGTGTGAGCTACTGGAAGGAGCCGAACAGTGAAACAGCCAATCAGAGCGGAGCACCATATTACTATTCATGAGCCTTCCAAATAAGGCAAAAACAGACCTTTTCATTCTAGGGGCTATTTGTGGGGTTATAAATGGAGCTGTAAAACCATATCTGGACAATTTTCGGCCATAAAAAAGCCACATACCCTCTATGTAGATATCAGGGAACAATTTAAAATGTTTTTTCAAATCACTCAAGGGCACCTTTAATATATGTAAATAGACTAACAGTCGACCATTTCTCTGCAGTGCTGCGCCGTCGCTGTGAACCAATCAGATCCCTCCGTTTCCTCGGTGGGGTTCAATCAGTTGATTGGCCAGACTTCTGTGATTGACGTGGATCTAAACCAATGATTTAGGAGAAACGGTAGTTTGGCACACTAAACTCGGAATGCAAGTTTACAACATTCGTTAATTCAAACCGTCAATATGTTTATCTCAACTTTAGCGTGAATGTGTGTTAAAATACATATGTATCTATCGACATGTAGATCTTGATGTAGTAGGGGTGCCATATGAATCGTCACCATTCACTTTCGTTGCATGAAACTGATGAAAATTAAATTGAATGTTGAGTTTTGTGAGTTTTTAGTCAAACAGTTTAGTCAAACAACTCATTCTGTGATTCGTGGAAGAAATTACGTTATACTTTCGAACAACAAGTTAAAAATATAGAATATAAATTTCTGGTTGAAATATCCGTTTTTGTTTCTTTTTCCAATTAACTGTCCTCATTCCTCTATGTTTCTTTGTTGTAATTTTTATATAATCACTCTCTACTGAAAGCACCAAGCATGGTATAATTCAAAAAAACACTTTCATTTAGTAGGAAATGGGACAAGTTTCGTTTTGGCTGAAATCAGCGTGTTTATGACAGTGTGTTCTTCAGTCAGCTGGAGATCCGTCAGTCAACATGTTGTGCTACTGGGGAGCGCCGGTCAGAGAGGGCTTCGGTCTGTTAAAGCCTGACAAAGTCAAACATGGCAATAATGATATACGATCCATGTGTCCGAAATCAGCTGAGGACATGTCAGCTGGAAGGAGTTTTGTTGGATTTATCCGGAATGGGAAAGTCTCGGTTCTGCGATTGCGCGGGGAAAACTATGATCACGATGGAAAACTAGGTATGATTACACTATTTTTATTCTTATTGTTAAAATTATCATTACATAATACTTAATACATGTAAGATAAATGTCATAGCCTATTCAAAATGAAAACATGTTTGTTTTTATGTTTACAGTCTGAACAGAAGTTGAATTGATCAAAATATTTAATTTACTCCAGAGCAACTACAGCTGAAGAATAACATAATCAGATCGATTGTCTGTGGAGGAGCTGGTGCGGTTCTTCTTGCTGATGCAGGAAGAGTTCTCGTTATGGACAAATCTACTGTGTGCAGGTATGATTTTGTAGGCATAAAAGTATAAATTACCATAAATTATAATAACAAATATATATCTGACAAATTGTCTTTTCTCTGCAGGCATCTCAAAGGTCTGGAAAACAGGCAGGTGATTCAGATCACATGTGGAGACCAGCATTCAATGGCACTAACCAAGGGTATTCGCCATTTCATCTAACATCTGATGTTTTGTTTTAATAATTTGACATCTCATGAATTGATTGGCATTTGAGTGTACTGTAGATATGCAGAGCTGTTGTTGGTCTTTCAGATGGTCAGTTGTTCGTATGGGGAGAAAACTCTCACGGTCAGCTGGGTTTGAGGAAAGAACATCCTGGATCTCCGTCAGCTCAACAGGTGAAGAGTCTGTGTGGGATCCCACTGGCTCAGATCAGCGCTGGAGGAGACCACAGCTTTGTGTTGTCTCTCTCTGGAGTCGTGTTCGGATGGGGAAAGAACTCGGCTGGACAGCTGGGCCTCGGAGACACTACAGGTCTGAAAACTAAACCAGTAATAGTATAAAAGCACATATAAATGTACTACATTTGTGCAACACTGTGTCAAATCTAAATCAAAACATGAAGTTTTTTCACCACAGACAGACACGTCCCAACGGTTGTAAATAGTCTGAACCGAAAGAAAACTGTGTCCATCTCATGTGGAGGAGAACACACTGCCACTCTATCAAAGGTAGTATGTTGTAACAGATCATACATTTATGTTTTATATATTAGATAAAAAGATTAAATAAGCTTAAAGGGTTAGTTCACCCAAAAACAAAATTTCTGCGATTAAGTATTCACCCTCATGTTGTACCAAACCATAAGAGCTTCTTTCATTTTCGGAACACAAATTAAGATATTTTTGATAAATTCTGAGGGTATCTGAACCACACACTGGCAGCAACATCATCATTTTAATGATGTCTTTTACTACAGTTTTGGACTGCAAAAGGTGCAATGACGCTGCTTCCTATGTGTGGTTCAGAAACCCTTGGATTTCATCAAAAATATCTTAATTTGTGTTCCGAAGATGAACAAAGCTCTTGCAGGTTTAGTACGACATGAGGGTGAGTACTTAATGAAAGAAATTAAATTTTTGGGTGAACTAACCCTTTAACAGAAAATGTAGTAAACAGTTTATGTTTCAGGGCGGCACAGTATTCACTTTTGGATCCGGAGGTTTTGGTCAGCTTGGGCACAACTCGTTTAAAGATGAACATCATCCGCGGGTGGTTGCTGAACTGTGGGGATCTAAAGTGTCACAGGTCACATGTGGGAGGTAAACTTGACTTTTCACAAGCAATCTGTGTTTTAGAGCAGTTGTGCTGATTTCACAGTGCACCTTCTTTAGGGCTAATAAGCACATAATGATCCTCACATGGTTAAGATAAATAGCCCTAATACACGTCTTTTTATGGTTCAAGTCCGGTTCAGTAACTTTTTTTTTCTTGTATAAAGACGTCACACACTCGTATCAGTCTCATCGTCAAAACTGATCTACTCATTTGGATGTGGGATGCAAGGGCAGCTGGGAAATGGAGAAATGATCAAGCAGTCTGTGCCTTTACCAGTGGATCTGTCAAATGGTAGATCTTTTAACAGTATATTATTTTGTTATGAATATTGTTTTACTCGTCATGTTGCTCAGAGCTCTAAACTAAATGTTGCACACAGAATGTGATCATGAATATATGATTGAAAAACTCATCGCTGGGGAGAATCATTCATTTGCCTTGTTTTTCAAAGTAAGACAGGCAGTTTTCATTCATAAATAGTTTAACATATAAATTATTGTAGGATAATATTTTTACTATGTTATATTATTTGTAGGAGCTTGAAAGTAAGCCAAAATCCACTCTCAGAGGGGTTTTGACATTAAATGACAGAATGATTGACCGATGGGTGTCTGAAAGTGATTCATGGGCAACAATAAAGAAGTGAGTGTTTGACTTGTCTATTTACATGATTTTTTTTATGATATTGCTATAAATTGTATACTATGTCCATGTTGCTCTAAAAATATTGTGAAAATGCATGTGGAGCTGTGTGTTGCATGTGTCCTTCTTTTTAAACTTAGTAAATAGTAGAAATTCCATATAGTATTTATGTTATATAATGTTTACACAATGTTAGATTTTGCTGTATTTGGCTGAGCAGTTGTTTGGGTGGCTCGCCAATTTATTATATTTCTCTAATACATAAAATAAGTAAGCTTGACCAGTGTTCTTGTGGGGAGAAGAATTTATTGACAGTAGTATTGTAGCACAGTTTCTCCCTCGTCTATAGTGATCTGAACGACCAAATGCAGCTTAACACCAGGTGGAAACAGGGCCTGAGGCACAGTCACAATCTGACTAAAGATGACTGAAAATACACATATTCTTTCAACAATTTAGTATGTGGATCTTAATCTTATGTAGGATTCTTGCTATTATTTGATTAGAGGTTGTGACCTAATAATGTAATTGAGCAATTTTATATATTATAGTGATGCATATAAATAAATGGACTAAAAAGTATTGTTTTGTTATTTATAGCGAAATATACGCAGTGTTCTCCTCTGCTGCCTCTCTGAATGGAAGTTTTCTCAAAACAAGGTAAAATTAGTTAGTCTTATCTAGTAATTTCTCCTCCTTATGCCAAAAATGATTTCTTCCATCACAGATTTGATGTAACGTTCTGTCTTTGTAGTTGTGATGAACATTATCAGACGTCTGTGGAGAATTGTGGGTTGGATTTTGATCTGGTTAAAACATCCTTTGCAAAGTTATCAGAGAATGAAAGGTTGATCTCAGAGGTAATGATGAATCCAACATTTACAAAACATGTTCTGTACATTTTAAACAGCATGCGTGAGATGCAGTTCATGGTTTTTGGCACTTAGGTGATGAAAGTGGTTCACAATACACTGCTGCCATATCTGAATTCAAATCCAACTGGTGTTGAAGCTCTGAGACTTTACCTTCTCCTCCCTGAGCTCATCAGAGGACTTCAGAAAAAAAAAAGAACTGAACTCACTGGAGCACTGGCCTCCAAAATCCTTCAGTTGAAACCTGCTGCTCGCAAGATGTTAGGTAGGACCATTCAATCTTTGTGTTTTTGATCTTGTAATATTTGTCTAAGTATTTGTATGATATATTCTCAGAGATGTACTGGTCCAAACTCCCTGATGATTGGCTCAAAGGCTTAGTGAAGTTATTTCACAAAGAATCTGCTGAACTGATTGGCCAGATTTCTTGTGGTAAAACTGGCTATATCTTAAATAGACGCCTGAAGAACTTTTTGCAGATCCTTCAGATGCTCTATGAGGTGCGTTTTTTAAACATTTGATCTCAAGATGAAATTTATCTTATCATTGGATAATAGTTGTTTCTTTGTCTCTGTTGTGAAGGTCTGTTGCAGTATCCACAATGACATTACAAACAGTGATTTCATCATTCATGAGGTCAATGATCTCATAGTTACGGTGAGAATCAAAGCAATAGTGAATTCTGTTTCACAAAGATATTTTTGGACAAAAACCAAAATACCAGAAATTTCTCTTTTTTCTATACATCAATAGCTGCAAGTAACCTTGAAAGACCTGGCCATGAGTTTATTGGGCCTTTGTTTCACTGAAGATGCCGATGATTTGGTGACACTGAAAGATTACTACTTTGTGGGTATTCAAGGCTTCTGACAAGATACATATGAAAATTTAAATGAGATTTGCTTGACATTTTTTATGTTCTGTGTTCAATAACTTTAACAAATCTTACAGTACTTCCACGGATCTTTTCTTTCAGGGAATTATTGAAATATTGGTCAAGTTCCCTTTTGCAGCTGACACCCAATCTAAACAGAGAATGTTTTGTGTAAGTCAGAGATGAATGTGCTCAGTCATACATATGCAAAATAACTTAATTTTTAAGCAAGGTACCCTCAAACCTGTATGACTTTCTTTCTTAGGTGGGACACAAAATACATTTAAAAAAGAAAAAGAAAAAGAAAAAGGTTCAGGGGGATTCTATATAGAACTCTAGGATTCTTGACTCCATTTCTGTCAGGACCACTATCGTCAAATATGATAGATAATGCATAGAGTTTGTATTGGCGGTATGGTTCTGTTCTGGACAAGAACTCCCTGCGCATCCATGCAGCCTAGCATGGATAAGAGCAGGGAGAGCAGCAATAAACCCCCCAGGGTAAACAGAACAGGACCAACATGCAGATATCATTAAATGTCATGATTTAACATATACATTTTTCGAGAATTAGTCTGATTCAGGGGAAAGAATAAGGCCAATCCTGATTGAAGAGAGGAGGAGCTGGGGATGGAGGAGGGTAATTTGCTCCTGAGAAACGCAATGGCTGCTGATAATACTGAGGAGCTTATACTGTATATAGATGCCGTAATAGGCGTCGTATTCCTATAGGTAGACGCAAGTCACCTGGGAGTCAACTGATGCAAGCTTGACTGACGTGACCTGCCAGAACTGACGCTAACGCTAGATTTTAAAGAACCCTCAATGCCAAAAAGGTTCTATAAGGAGAAATGTCTTACATGATTGCATAATACCCTCATGTTTAAAAGGTTATTTGATGATAAACTATGTTTACAAGCTGTTTAATTCATAAAATGTAATTAAAAATGGATTAAAATTAATTCCCTTAAAGGTTCTATATTATAGAGCCTTTTCTTCTAAGAATGCAGGACATCTTGAGAAATGCCTTTTTTCCTTGAACCATACAATGGAGGTCAATGGACATCAAAACTGTCAGCTTACCAGCATTCTTCAGAATACTTGTGTTCCGCAGAAGAGAGAAAGTCATACAGGTTTAGAATGACATAGTAAATGATGACAAAATTTACATTTCTGGGTGAACTATCCCTTTAAAGCTAACATAATTGTTCCTCTTTTAGTACTTGCAGATGCGCTTACAGTTCTCTCCTGACAGAGAGAAGCTCACGTTAAATGACAACGTGTTGCACGTAAACAGGGAATCACTGTTGACAGACACCCTAAAGTATCTCAGACAAAACACCCACTCATTTTATCATCCATTAGAGGTAAAGAATTACAGAATTGAAATCAGATTTTAAAGGTCTGACAGTGCATTTTACCTTTATATTTATGAAAATGTCTCCTGTACAGGTGGTGTTCATTGGGGAGAATGGAATAGATTGGAGGGGCTTATCGGCAGAATTCTTCACCCTCCTTCCCCAGTCTCTTCTCAAATGGGAGAAAAAGGTGCTGGAAGTCCAAGAGAATTCATTGGTTTGGTTCAATCCTGATGTAAGTTCTGCCCCAAACAATTCTTATTCCTTCTTATGTGGTCTTCCCCATATATCAATATGCTTTGGTCTTTTCAGCACACGGAAGATAATAAGGATTTTTACTATCTTGGCGTTATCTGTGGAATGGCGCTGTACAACCATCATTACATGGACATTAACTTCCCATTGGCCTTGTTCAAGAAACTGCTCAAGCTGAGTCCCACTCTGAATGATCTGGAGGAACTGTCCCCTGTGGAGGCCGGGTAAACCATTAAAAACATTAGATTTTATACATTGTTTCACAGTGCAGGTCATGTTTTTAATTGTATTCTTAAAATCCCACATTAGAAGTTTGAAAAACCTTCTTGAGGAGGATGAGGACGTCGTGGATATACTCTTTTTGGATTTCACAGTAATACAGTTTGTATGGTTCACTTGTACATAAGTGTACACATCTGTAGTTTAAATGCTTATATTAGCCTTTTACCTGTTTCAGGTCAGAGGGCAAGAGCTCATTCCAAACGGAGGTCAAATTCAAGTGAACAAAGTTAATAGGTAGTGTACTATCTATCTATCTATCTATCTATCTATCTATCTATCTATCTATCTATCTTATCCATCTGTTTGTCTATCTATCTATTTTGCAGACAGAAGTATGTAGATTTGTATGTCGACTTTGTTTTCAACAAGTCCGTGAAGAATCAGTTCAAGCATTTTTCAAGAGGTTTCTCTGAGGGCTGTCCACTTGATATCTGGAGCATGTTCCACCCTGAGGAACTCCAGGAGCTTCTCCAAGGCTCCCCTAAATATGAATGGAAGGAGCTTCAAACGGTAAATGTATTTGCAAAATTGGCAAATTTCTAACAAGTATTTAACACATTTAGTATTTAAGACTTTTTCTGCTTCATCTTCAGTCGGCTTCCTATGAAAGCTGTTCTGCCTCTGATGAGCTTATCAAGAACTTCTGGACTGTTTTCTTTGAGTTCTCTGAAGAGAATAAGAAGAAAATTCTGAGTAAGCTTTAACATTTTTTTGATGCATCAACGACATCATTTGGACATTTAAGAAATATTATTATTGACTCACGCTATTTTATTTCAGTGTTCTTGTATGGAACGGACCGTGTACCTGTGGGAGGTTTCTCAAAGCGCCCTCTGAAGATTTGTCAGTCAGATGGTCCTGATCCAGATGACCGTTTACCAGAGGCCCAGACCTGTTTTGGCAGATTAATTCTTCCCAAATACAGCGATATTAACACACTTCGCAACAAGCTAGTACATGCAATCAACTTTTGTGAGGTGTTTGGAAGAGGGTAACCGTCCCTCGAGGTTCGAAACCTCCAAAGTTCCCAACCCCAACATACACCAAGTGTGTGTTGATAAAACTTATCTTTCTAGCTTATCTATTTTTACATTTTTTAAATTATGTGATTTAACTTTTACTGAGCTTCTTTCTGTCACAAATTTGAAAAATAAACACAGCTCAGTCAATGTAAATATTTATCATAAAAACTGTAAATAATTGTAAATAAACAATATCAGAGCTATAGATATTGTATTTTTTTACCTATTAGTATTTTAGTATTTTAAATTACCTTTCATTGTTTATGCTTTACAGCTGGTAGAATAACTGAACTAAGGTATTTTGTAATTTGTATTATCATATTATATAGAATACATGCATTAATGCTCATAACCTTATTGTATGCCTGTTATTTGTTGGTTCTTCAAACTTATTTAAATGCTTAAATTAAAAAAACAAAAACAAACATGTTGTAGTAACTGTCACAGGTTTGGTGGCTGTAAAGCCCAGAACACACCAAGCCGATGCCGACGAACTAGTGGCGACGAAAACAGACCGTAGGGTTGACTCATGTCGGCAGCGTCTGGGTCCAAAGTTGCCCTGACACACCAAACTAATGCTCGACAGCCGATGGCGAAGTAGCACGTCTGTTCTGCACCTGCGTAAGAAGATATGACTTTCTGTACCAGCAGGTGGCAGTAGCTGAACAGCCAATCAGAATGATCAGATGGCCCGACGGACCGACGAGTTCCGATGTCGATTCAACATGTCGAATCGGCCGAAAAACAGCCAACGAGGACCAACTTCAGCCGACGGTGCGGAACACACTGAGAATACTTAGTTGGCCGACGAACAAAAACTGCCCGACAGCCGACCGTCGGCTTGGTGTGTTCCGGGCTTAATAAAACATACAACGAAGGAGATCCTTATGAGACTATTAATATAACTCAAAACACATACAAGACACTACACAACCACTTTAACTCAAACAGGATCAATCCAGTACAGAGGAGAGCTGATAACTGAAGGCTTAAAGGATTAGTTCACTTTCAAATAAAATATTCCTGATAATTTACTGACCCCCATGTCATCCAAGATGTCCATGTCCTTCTTTCTTCAGTTGAAAAGAAATTAAAGGTGCCCTAGAATTGAAAATTGAATTGACCTCAGCATAGTTAAATAATTAGAGTTCTGTACATGGAAATGACATACAGTGAGTCTCAAACACCTTTGTTTCCTCCTTATGTAAATTTGATTTGTGAAAAAGACCTCGGAAGAACAGGCGAATCTCAACATAACACAGACTGTGACGCAACAGTCGGGATCATTAATATGTATGCCCCAAACTTTTGCATACAGTGGGTACGGAAAGTATTCAGACCCCCTTAAATTTTTCACTCTTTGTTATATTGCAGCCATTTGCTAAAATCATTTAAGTTCATTTTTTTCCTCATTAATGTACACACAGCACCCCATATTGACAGAAAATCACAGAATTGTTGACATTTTTGCAGATTTATTAAAAAAGAAAAACTGAAATATCACATGGTCCTAAGTATTCAGACCCTTTGCTGTGACACTCATATATTTAACTCAGGTGCTGTCCATTTCTTCTGATCATCCTTGAGATGGTTCTACACCTTCATTTGAGTCCAGCTGTGTTTGATTATACTGATTCGGACTTGATTAGGAAAGCCACACACCTGTCTATATAAGACCTTACAGCTCACAGTGCATGTCAGAGCAAATGAGAATCATGAGGTCAAAGGAACTGCCTGAAGAGCTCAGAGACAGAATTGTGGCAAGGCACAGATCTGGCCAAGGTTACAAAAAAAATTCTGCTGCACTTAAGGTTCCTAAGAGCACATTGGCCTCCATAATCCTTAAATGGAAGACATTTGGGACGACCAGAACCCTTCCTAGAGCTGGCCGTCCAGCCAAACTGAGCTATCGGGGTAGAAGAGCCTTGGTGAGAGAGGTAAAGAAGAACCCAAAGATCACTGTGGCTGAGCTCCAGAGATGCAGTCGGGAGATGGGAGAAAGTTGTAGAAAGTCAACCATCACTGCAGCCCTCCACCAGTCGGGGCTTTATGGCAGAGTGGCCCGACGGAAGCCTCTCCTCAGTGCAAGACACATGAAAGCCCGCATGGAGTTTGCCAAGATAGTGAGAAATAAGATTCTCTGGTCTGATGAGACCAAGATAGAACTTTTTGGCCTTAATTCTAAGCGGTATGTGTGGAGAAAACCAGGCACTGCTCATCACCTGTCCAATACAGTCCCAACAGTGAAGCATGGTGGTGGCAGCATCATGCTGTGGGGTGTTTTTCAGCTGCAGGGACAGGACGACTGGTTGCAATCGAGGGAAAGATGAATGCGGCCAAGTACAGGGATATCCTGGACGAAAACCTTCTCCAGAGTGCTTAGGACCTCAGACTGGGCCGAAGGTTTACCTTCCAACAAGACAATGACCCTAAGCACACAGCTAAAATAACGAAGGAGTGGCTTCACAACAACTCCGTAACTGTTCTTGAATGGCCCAGCCAGAGTCCTGACTTAAACCCAATTGAGCATCTCTGGAGAGACCTAAAAATGGCTGTCCACCAACGTTTACCATCCAACCTGACAGAACTGGAGAGGACCTGCAAGGAGGAATGGCAGAGGATCCTCAAATCCAGGTGTGAAAAACTTGTTGCATCTTTCCCAAAAAGGACTCATGGCTGTATTAGATCAAAAGGGTGCTTCTACTAAATACTGAGCAAAGGGTCTGAATACTTAGGACCATGTGATATTTCAGTTTTTATTTTTTAATAAATCTGCAAAAATGTCAACAATTCTGTGTTTTTCTGTCAATATGGGGTGCTGTGTGTACATTAATAAGGGAAAAAAATGAACTTAAATGATTTTAGCAAATGGCTTCAATATAACAAAGAGTGAAAAATTTAAGGGGGTCTGAATACTTTCCGTACCCCCTGTATGCCAGCCCATGTTCAAGGTATTAGACAAGCCAGTATTAACGTCCGGAGCTGCACAGCCGAGTCATCAGACGTTATACAGGTAAGCAAGCAAGGACAATAGCGAAAAATGGCAGATGGAGCAATAATAACTGACATGATCCATGATATCATGATATTTTAGTGATATTTGTAAATTGTCTTTCTAAATGTTTCGTTAGCATGTTGCTAGTGTACTGTTAAATGTGGTTAAAGTTACCATTGTTTCTTACTGTATTCATGGAGACAAGAACCATGTCGTTATTTTCATTATTAAACACTTGCAGTCTGTATAATTCATAAACACAACTTCATTCTTTATAAATCTCTCCAACAGTGTAGCATTCACCCTGTTAGCCACGGAGCACAGCCTCAAACTCATTCAGAATCAAATGTAAACATCCAAATAAATACTATACTGATATGCTGCATGACGAACACTTTGTAAAGATCCATTTTGAGGGTTATATTAGCTGTGTGAACTTTGTTTATGCAATGTATTATAGAGTCGCGAGCTTGGGGGGCGGGGAACGCGAGCATTTAAAGGGGACACGCACAGAATCGGCACATTTCTAATTATGCCCCAAAATAGGCAGTTCAAAAATTTAATAAAAGAAAAATCTATGGGGTATTTTGAGCTGAAACTTCAGACACATTCAGGGGACACCTTAGACTTCTATTACATCTTGTAAAAAAGGGTTCTAGGGCACCTTTAAGGTTTTTGATGAAAACATTCCAGGATTATTCTCCTTATAATGGACTTCAATGGCCTCCAAACGGTTGAAGGTCAAAATTACAGTTTCAGTGCTGCTTCAAAGGGCTTTACACGATACCAGATGAGGAATAAGGGTCTTATCTAGAGAAATCATCAGTCATTTTCTAAAAAAATAAAATAAAAATGTATATGCTTTATAAACACAAATGATCACCTCATTCATTCTGTAAGTTGAATATGGAAGGTGTGGGACATACAGCGTAAGCTTTTTGAAGAATACGGAAGGTGGTCTGGCAGAAGCACTTTTGAGGTGATCATTTGTGCTTATAAACCATATACATTTTTGAAAATGACTTATCATTTTGCTAGTTAAGACCCTTATTCCTCGTCTGGTATGGTAAGCCCTTTGAAGCTGCACTGAAACTGTAATTTTGACCTTCAACTGTTTGGGGCCAGTTGAAGTCCACTATAAGGAGAATATCAAAAACCTTAATTTCTTTTCGACTGAAGAAAAAAGGACATGAACATCTTGGATGACATGGGGGAGAGTAAATTATCAGGAAATTTTTATTTGAAATTGAACTAATCCTTTAAATACAGATCTGAACAAAGGGAGAAACAAAGACACACCTGAACAGAATACTGCTTGGGTGCTGCACACCACAGAGTGAAAAATAAATACTTTTTTGACATTTGAATTCTCCGCTGTAATGCGATCTCACGCGAACATATTTTCCATTTGTGCTGGTAGATTACAGCAAAACAATCCACATGCACCCAAACCTCTGCTCTGGTCGCGTCGCAGGAAAACACATTGTGTCGTAGCACTAAAGAAACAAACACCAACGATATGTCTCTGAATGACAAGAGACCGAGGCGAGAGAAGTGATACTTCCTCATGCATAATACCGCAATCATAATCTTATGCATATTACAGCGCAGTGATTGGATTGAATGAGCTTTAAGTCATGAATAAATGTAGAAACTGATGACGTCAGCATGTTCAACCAGCCCATACTTGGAGGCAACCAGCACTCCGAATCCTGCCGGAAGTACACAATGATGTCAGATTTTATGAAGTTGCTCTGACTTTGCTTTTCAAACCGGAAGATAGATTTAGATTTAGAGAATGATACAGGGTTAGTTCACTTACAATGAAAATAATGTCATTTATTATTCACCCTCATGTCATTCTAAACCTGTAAGACCTTCATTCATCTTTGGAACACAAATTAAGTTATTGCTGATGAAATCTGATGGCTCAGTGAGGCCTCTATTGAGAGCAAAGCCATTGAAACTCTCAAGGTCCAAAAAGGTACTAAAAACATATTTGAAACAGTTCATGTGAGTTCAGTGGTTCTATCTTAATATTACAAAGCGATAAGAATAATTTTATAAATATAAATATAATATTAATAAAATAACGACTTTTCAACAATCTATATGGGCCGATTTCAAAACACTGTTTCAAGCTTCTGAGCTTTATGAATCTTTTGTTTCAAATATGTTTTTAGTACCTTTTTGGACCTTGATATTTTCAGTGGCTTTGCTCTCAATAGAGGCCTCACTGAGCCATCAGATTTCATTAACAATATCTTAATTTTTGGGTGAAGATTGTCTCGAAAAATGTGCCAAAGTGATGGGCAGCAGAACAGGGATAAAAGTTTTATGTATGTAGTAAATATTTTGGTTTAATATGAAGCCAGTGTGAGCAAAAATTTAAACAACCAATTTTTTTTTCATTTTTTTTTCACAATTGAAAAAATATTGTGTTCTTTTTTCTGACTCTTGCGATGCATTTGCTACATGCAATACCAGCTTTATCCAGCAGACGCCAAACTTTACCTGTTTTTGGTGAAGCTTCAGGTTTGAGCCAATTAACAGCAGGTGTTTCTTGTCACACTGATACTACAAATGTGTTGAAATGAAAAGTAATTAAGCACAGGAACAGTCACATGAAACAGCAGAGGATGTGGCTGAACAGTCTTCTTATAGTTTTTCTCAGCTCTAATCATTTAGTGTTCTCATTGAATTTTGATGGCGGTGATACTAACGTTGATCTGGAGGAGGACTGGAACTCGATGGAAAATTTCACACTAAGTGCAAATGGTGGTGGTGGTGGTGGTGATGATGGTGATGAAGATTTCAGAGATGGATTTGTACCACAATTCAAAACCGGTTTATCAGGTTCAGAAGAAGCTAAGATTAAGCCGCTTAATCTACCGGGGTCGGTACGAATACCAGCATCTATGCTACACAAAGAACTTTTTACCCCAGAAATCGGCGGTAGGCCGATGCCTTCGCTGGTCAAGTCAATACTTCTGGCCGAAAAGGCCGCTGGGAAACCTGCGCAATCTGTCTTTGCTCCTGCGTCAAAGATGGTTGATGTGATGTGTTACCTGGACCGGATTCATGTGAGAGTGCTGAAAAGTTTGTTTACCAACCCCAGCGCATGGAAAGACTTAAAGCTGGGAACATGTGCTGTCAATAAAGCCACGGATACTCACTATCACTTCCTGTACTATCTGAAAGGATGTGAAATAATTCGAGGGGTGGGTGACGGTATTTCTCATCGCTACTCCCCGTCAATGACCTTTCTAGTGATGTGATATGTTGTTTTATTTCAGGAGGATGCCAATCGTGTGACTTACACGAACACACTCTACTATAGGCCTATGTCAGTTGCCACCGAGCTGATTGTGAGGGAGCTTCCATTTACTGTGCCTATTCGATGTAGCTACACAAAGTAAAGTGGTTTTTAACTTCTGTGTGGTACATCTTGTAGCGTTAAGTGCATTCAGTTTAATTGAGTGGCTTTTTTTTGTTAACTTAACTTTAAGGTTCCATCGCTCTTATGCAGTAGGATTCTTACCCCACATAGCAGGTGGAACCTTCTACAAGCCCCTACACCGTCAATCAGGGACCAGACTTGCTGCAATGGATGGTATGTTGTAAATCTTTCCTTTCAAGTATTTGAAAATTGCATTATAATGTACCTTTTAAGTTCCTCTACAATTCTAATTTAAATTTATGCATGTATATGATACGTGTGCGTGCAAAAGTTTGGGTTACGGTGAGGCACTTGGGAGAGAATGTTAAGTCGGTTGTGTACCCTTACTGTGTGAGGTCATTTTATAACTTGACAACACAAATCTGCTGTACAGCTCATAATACAAATGCTTTTTTGAGCTGTTTGAGTGCTCTCATAATGAGCTTCACATTTCTTTCAAATTCTCCAAACTTTTGCCATGTTCACTTCCAAGTTGGGACTGGACTGGTGGTTGTGATCACCATGATGCCTCAAATTCTGTTGATTTTGAGGTTAGTTTGTACTGAATTGGTAATATTGCGTGTGTAAACTGATTCAATTTTGTCTGTGATTTTCAGCGTCTTGGAACAATCTTCTGGTTGGCCAGAGCTTTGTCATTGGCAAACCCATGTGCTTTGAAGCTAAAGGTTCCAGCATGGAAACAAGAAAACGGATGTATCTGAACAGTTGTTTTGTCACTTCCCACCCAAGCCCTTTGTCACCGGATAAATATCCTGTGGTAGAGAATTATGGGTAAATATGCCATCTACATTCTAATTTGAGAAACCAAGCACATTGAGTTGGGTTTTCCATGTTAACGGAATGTCTTTAAGGTTGACTGTAGTTTAGGTTTCATAGAGCTGCATGATTCTGGATAAACTAAACCAGGTAACATGTAACTTACTAGAGGTTCTGACAAAATAAGAGCTGCTGTCCATTTAAAAAAAATTTTTTTTATATATTTGTATATATGTATATATGTGTGTTTCATTACTGGATCAGAATGTGTAAATGTGTATATAATATCTATCTATATCTCACTTGAATGATTGCATGGCAAATAGAGTTGGAGTTTAAGTCACTTGTTGCCACCTACTGGTGTATGGATGCAATTTTATACAATTATTTCAAGAGTCTAGTTACTTTCAAAAGGTGATTTACTCTATTTTGATTGATACCTTAGACATCCAGTGTTTATATCCAAACTATAAACTTATTCCAGTACTTCTGTGACTTTAATTTTAATGTTTGTAACTGACTACTGTTTGAATACTGTTTGTAAAGCCGTTTCATAACTATACATGACAACTGCTCTCACTGGTTCAGCAGCAGTGCCAATGCAGATTTGAATGTTTGCTGCGATGGTACTTGTTAAGGTTAATAGACATCGGCAACTCTGTAATTTAGGAATAAAATCACATAGGTGTTTGAATTGAGGTCACAATCTTTTAATTGTGTAGCTTTGTAACAGAAGAAAAATGATTGGCGTTTCTGTTTTGTTCCAACTTTATCTCTGTATAGATGCCTGGTGGACAGTAAGAACAGCGCTCTGACAAAGTTCTACACCAGTCCTAACAAGTTGACTGTGAGATTTTGTATGACCACTTTTATGTTTAAAAACATGGTTTCCCAGCCATCATCCAAAAAGGTAAAAAAAAAAAAGTTTAAAGTTTTCATGTTTAATACATTGTCTTGTTGACCTTCCTTTAAAAAAAAAAAAATAAAAAATAATAATAATAATAATAAAAATAAATCTCTTCCCTTGATAGAGCATGGTTATGCATTGTGAGTTTGACTTTGGACCAGAGACCCCTACACCTAGTGCCAAGTCATGCACGTATAACGCAAAATACAAGGGGTGAGTTTACACGCTCTCCTTTATTCCCAAACTTTCTGCTCCAATCTTCCTTGAATATCCTGTTACTGAACCATCTTGATTTTTAGAGTAAAGACTATTAAAATAATCCAAGACTGTAAGTGTAGACATTTGTGTGCTTCAGGTGGACCGAGCTGTATGGTGATTCCTCTGTCTGTAACTGCTGTGCATCTACATGTCCTGCTCCTCTAAGGGCAACTGGTCAGAATTAATTTAATTTCCCAAATTAAGTTTGATTTGCTCAAATTGCTTTCTCACTGACCAAGATTTTCTGTTTCTAACAGGTAGGTCAATGATCACCAGTGACTCCTGGGACTTGAAGATGGGAAAGGGATCATCACTTCTTTCACCAAAGGAGACCATGCCTGATTTCTCATTAACTGGCCATGCTGACTTTGCGCTGTTCTGGGAGTCCGATTACTAGGAGGATGTCTTTTACAGATGGCAGATGTTTTAAATTGGATCATAAGATGACACTGTTATAATTAATGTGGTTATGCCTTGACAAGTTAAAGTGATATAAACAGAATTTGCTGATTCTTGTCTTTTTTTTTTTTTTTTTTTTTTTTTTTTCCACCACCATAAACATTTGAATGCATGATAAATAAGTACAAGATTTAATGGTTTTTCACATACAATACACATACAATATCACAAACTAAGTGGTTCTTTTTACAGAACACTTTTTACTGATCCATATTCATATATCAGCACAGGCATGTTTCTAATCATCTCCAGTAAGTGTGTTTTGGTTTTTATGTACAACTCCTCATTTAATAATGGCAGAAACAAGTTAATTGGCTTTCCTGTTCTGAACTCTTCGGGAAGTCCAATTTCAGTAGGAATAAGAGGGTTCCCAACCAGAGCGTGGTCAAATGCTTTGTCTTCGAGTTTCTGTAGGAGGAAGGTCAGCAGATCACTTAACTTCAAAACCATCTGCTCAGGGTCCCAAGATGAGGGGTTGTTGACAAGAAGATGCAACAGTGCATTCTTCAAATGGTAGCTTGTTAGCCCACATGGTCCAGTCAGGTCAGTTTGGTGTTTGTGTAGGAAGGAAAGGATCTGCAGACAATGAATATGGCACGCATTGTCAGGAAGCGTTTTGGTTGCGTGCTGAAGAAGGGCGTTTTCATAGTGCGTAAAACACATGGGCCAGTGGGTATCAGGAAATATGGTAGAGGGAAGATGGGAGCTCAGATGTACCTCTGTGTCTTTAAACCTGACAATGGGAGTGAGGCTGAACAGAATGACCTGTCCTGACCTGAACCGAACTTTCAGACTTCTAGGGTTTTCCTTATTCTGGAATATTAGCTCAAACTCATATTTGTGGCTGATGTCTTTCCATGCTTTCCTAATGGCTGTTTTAAACCACTTCACAACATGTGTTTTTGCAAGATATGAGCTGTTCTCTTCACATAGAAGGTCATTAATGTAACTTTCAGTTACATGATCATCTTTTTTGTTATCTGGATGTAGAAGGCACAACATATCATCATCTAGGTTGGAATTGCTGCAAGGGCAGGTGGTTGAACTGGCTGCGCCTTTGACCATCTTGATTTTGCAAAAGTACTGGGTGGTTGAAGAACCTCTACTTTCTTTCAAAACCTCAAACTCTAAGCTATATGGTTTTGGTGGGATGATGGGTATGTGTATGTCGCACGTGATGCTCTTCCTTGAAGCCCATTGCTCGTATAAGCTGCCAACACCAACAAGGTCTGCAATCTTCATGTCTGAACCTGCAGCGCTCATATTTTTCACAGTTTCCAGAAGGTCGTTCACAAAACCTTCTACAAACTCACAAGTTTTCCATCTGTGACTGGGTGGAACCAAGACACACTGGTTATGGAAGCTAGTTAATGTCTCGTTATCAATATTAGATATTCCAGATAAGATGTTCTGGCATTGCATCTTCCTTTGCAGTTTGAAACCCTTTCTCAGGAACATTTTCAAAAAACGAAGTAATGAAATCAAGGAGAGTGTCTTCCAAAAGTACCAGGTGAAGGTGTCCTCTTGATCACTAGATTGTTTCCCTTGAGTTGTCATTGTCGACCCTTGGCTTGAAGTGGATTTGTTTTGGTCAACGACCAATCCCCGATCAACTTCATGATGGGTGTCAATCCGGCCGCTTTGTGGCTTTTCCGGCTGTGTTGCATCCCCCTGAGAGACGTTCTGGTCCACAGTAGACCCTGACTGTTCCACAGTGACTTGTTCATGTGTTAGGTCTTCCATATGCAATGTCCATTTGTCTTTGTCAATATCCAGTATTTCCTGGTCATCTGGTGCAAACTCCTTTTGGCGGAAGTCATTTTGCTCTCCCACTGGGGACATTTGCTCCTTATGCTCCGTGGTCTTGACATTTGGCATAATTTGTTGAACATCTGACATATCCCCCTCTCTTCTTGGCACCATGCGATCACTTTGTGACACTTCCTGATTTGAATGTGGCAGTTCAATGGCAACAGCGTGCTCCCCTTGTTCTAGCTTTGTCCTCTCTTTCAGAAGAAAGTGCTCATGGTTTTGCATGCTCACCGTGATGCTGTCATCTTGGTCGTGAGTGACATTGTGATCCTTTGAGAGCAGCATGCTGACGACAACGAAAAACACTTTTAGAACTGTGTCCTCCATCCTGTGAATGGAAAAAAAATTACTTCCTCTTCACAAAGCTGTATTTTCTCTATTAAAGTATTTCAAAATCCATGAGCTACATCATAATTGACAATAAAGAATAAAGTAACTATTGAGTATCGAGATGCTTTTGAAATAATCAAGTGTAATATATTACTGCTCTATACTTCCGGTAGAAATCGTGTATGTCATTCTCAAATATTGTTTTTTTAATTTACGTTATCCTTTATTGCCTAATGCACATCTTTAATAATATTACCTTAATATTACCTTACCTCTCAATATCACACCTTTAAGTACAGAAAACGAAGTCTCGCGTAAAGCTGAAAAAAGAAAATGGTTGAAATTGTTTTTACGAGGCTCTGTTCGGGGTTTTTTTTGCTTCTCACACAGGATGTACACTGTCAGAGTTTGAGTGTGACTACATGCTTCCTGATGCTGTCGTACAACCCCTTCCTCTTTTTTAAGACTGGTAACATACCTCTACATGCAAATATATATGCAAGTTTGTACGATTGCTGTGTATGAATGAAAAAAATATAGTGTGAATCACTTGTATTGAAATAAAACATATTTGCATGTACTATTTATAAACAGTAACCTCTTTGATTGTCTCTAATGTGCTCTTAACCTTGTTAATTTTGCATTTAGATATCCTTTTAAAAATGTGGTTTAAATTAGTGATGTTATGGTGTTGCGCTCTTTTTGAACAAGTCTTTTGGAGAAAAAAAAATCATAATACTCCAAAAGACTTACTGGTCACCAACATACACAGGTAATGAACAGAAAGAATCAAGTAGTCAACGAATATGAACAACTTTTTGGTGAACAGATTCGAGACACTGAGGTGAATCAAAATCCCACTATTAGCATTTTCTGGGATGTGTCATAGTTTAGTAATGGAGGCAATGAACATGGCCTTTGTTATGTCAGGCCCTTCAATAGAGCTGTTAGTGGAATCGACTCCAACCATGGAGAAGACTTGATTTCAAAGCTTAGGAATTGATTATTTTTGACTCTCAGCTCAACACTACATGAATACATTTGCATTTAAATCTAAGCACATCTCTTTATCTTGACTTTACATTAAATCAACTTTTGTCTTGCCACATTTTGTTAGCAGAGAGATGCATAGTATGTACTGCTACCACATATCAAGTGTAGCAAATATGGATGATTTATTTAATTAATAACACACCAGTGTTCATCAAACTTCAAAAGTTTTCCAGCAACTGTGCTGGATCCCACAGAAGATTCAATTTGAATAGGGTGAGGCAATACCTTTGCATGCGCTCTGAGCCACACCAGGTATGTAAATACATGTACTTCAAATAACACAAAGACTTTTGTGCATTGAAACTGAAATCATGATGTTTGGAGGGACAAAAATATAAACAGACGGAAAGAAGATCAACAGATCAATCAAATCTCCACCTATGAACTGGGAATTGTTTGCATCACGTGGAAGAAGGTGCGTATGTTGTTTTATGTGACAGAGATAGACAGTATGAAGGCTGAAACTGATAACACAAATCCTCTGCTTTGACAGGTGAATTATAATTCTTTTCAGTTGAGTTCACAGAGACGACGGATGAATATTTGGCTGAACATTGCAAAATTCTGTAAGTAGACTGGGCAAGATATTTGTCTGACTGACTGTTGTTTGTAATTCTTCCCCACACGATATTATATTTAAGACTGTTTTTAATGATGTTGTGTTGTAACCCTATTTACTTGGTCTTATTATGTACAGTTCATCAGTCGACTGTAAGAGTCCAATTTGATACAAAAGCTTTTATGAAAGACATTTTGCATGTGAAATATCAATGTTGATCTTTAAGTAACAAATTTTCTTCTCTCACAGGTTAATATCAGGATAGACCAACCAACATATCAAAATGGATAAGTTCCGTATGATGGCCCAGATCCTCCAGTCCAACCAAGAGTCTTTTATGAATGGCATTTGTGGCATCATGGCCCTGGCTAGCGCTCAGCTATACACGTCTTTTGAATTCAACTGCCCCTGCATCCCTGAATATAACTACTCCTATGGGATCAGTATGCTGGTTATTCCACCTATATGGTTCTTCCTTTTGGGTTTTGTACTGAACAACAATGTCTCAATGCTGGTGGAGGAGTGGAAACGGCCAATGGGACAGCGGAGGAAGGACCCTACGGTCATGCGCTACATGTGTGTATCCATTTCCCAGCGATCGCTCATCGCGCCAGCCGTTTGGATCTCAGTGACTCTAATGGATGGTAAAAGCTTCCTGTGTGCCTACAGTATGGACCTGGATATGTCAGAGTTTGGCAAAAATGTAAGTGGATATGGACTGTCTCAAGAGGAACTCTTACGAACGCTGGCCAAAATTCCATGCAAGCAAATATATGATGGCCAACACATTCTATCCAGAGACGCCGCTTCCAGATACATATGCTGTATTTCACAGGTACTGTAAGTTGATCTGCTTATTGCAGTACTGTATGCTTGATATTCAAAGTAGTAGTAAGACTCCATTAAAATTATATTTTCCATGTTTCAATGCTGCCTAAACTCAGAAAAGCACTCAGAAGTAGCCTATATAGCACAAAAGTTAGAAGTCTACAGAAATGTGGAGAAAGTATGAAAAAAGTCATCCTAAAAAAAAATCATAATCACACTTTTCATAATCTAAAAGAGAGCTCCTGCTTAGATCAAGGTTATAGTTAGGTAAAACCTTAAAAAACATTAAAGGGTTAGTACACCCAAAAATGAAAATTCTGTCATTTATTAATCACGCTCATGTCGCTCTACACCCGTAAGACCTTCGTTAATCTTCACAAATTGAGATATTTTTGTTGAAATCCGATGGCTCCGTGAGGCCTGCATAGGGAGCTCCGAATCTTCCTGAAGCAGTGTTTTGAAATCGGCCATCACTAAATAAGTCGTTATTTTGTTTTTTTTGGCACACCAAAAATATTCTCGTCGCTTTATAATATTAATATTGAACCACTGTACTCACATGAACTGATTTAAAAATATGTTTTTAGTACATTAATGGATCTTGAGAGAGGAAATGTTGTTGCTGGCTATGGAGGCCTCACTGAGTCATCGGATTTCAACTAAAATATCTTAATTTGTGTTCCGAAGATTAACGAAGGTCTTACAGGTGTAAAATGGCCCGAGGGTGAGTAATTAATTTTGAGTGAACTAACCCTTTAATTACTTAAGATAAACTCTAACTAAAATATCACACAATGAAAATATGTTACTAATTCATATTTGTTTGTCTATATTCTAAATGTTCCAGGCTTTTGGATGGTTGTTCTTGTTGATCATCACAATTGTTGCATTTTTAATCAGAGCCATTCGGCCCTGCTTCACCCAGGCCGCCTTCCTCAAAACCAAATACTGGTCTCACTACGTAGACGCGGAGCGCAAGATGTTTGATGAGACTTGCACAGAACATGCCAAAAGTTTCGCCAAGGTTTGCATCAAGCAGTACTTTGAGGGTATTAGCGGTGAGATTCAGAGCTTCCATGATCATTCATGTGGAGATGACAGTGATGATGATGACGATAAACCTGAAACCGAAGAAGACAAACTGTTGGGGATTCGTCGCCAGGACACCATGAACAAGGTGCTGTGGGACTGGCACATGTGCAAACCTGCACTGAGTCTAAGAAAGTGTGAAGATGTTAGAGCTGGACAAAATGGAGATTGTAGCATGAATGCTAACAATAATCAAGATGGACATGTCTCTGATAACACTGACCTTAGTGTGGGACAAAAAGGCTTCAAAAGTGGTTATGTGAATGCTGGCCTTGATATTGGCCAAAGTGATTTGGGCAGGGGATATGATAATGCTAGCTGTAGTGTGGACCAAAATGGCTTTACAAAAAGTCAAAGCAAAGATAGCACAAGCCAAAATGAATTCATGAATGGCGGTGTTCCTTCTTCATGGAGTGCTCAAAAGAAAGCATGGGCAGTGTATTATAGTAAGGTATGAGTCTGAGATGTGTCTTTTTTCAGGCCTGACTAGAAATCCTACTATATTGGTAAATTGCTTTATATGTTGTTATAACCATCAAAACACATTGATTATTGTAATTTCAATTACATATTACTTATCACATTATACTAACCAAAGCTATGAATGATAATCCTAGTTTAGAGCCACTTTTTAAAGATTTTAAATAGAATGCAGTTTCATCTTGTGCCACCAGAGGTCACTATACAACACATCTCACCACAGCAACTTTTGACATTCTTTAACCTTTTTCAGTCCAAGAACTAAGGCCCTGTCCCAAATGGTACACTTCATATGCACCTATGGACTTACAATGGTCACCGTGTATGCATGATCATGAAGTCCACGAGATTGTGAGGTGTCCAATTTGTCATTTTAGGTTTCAGAAGGGTGCAACGAGTGCCCACTTTGCGGTTGATATGCGCCCTTGATGTACACTTTTGCTGAGCCTGCACTGAAGTAAGCTCTGCAGCAGACTTCTTCCCAACAGTCAAAGCAGCATTACATCACAAAAGTGCGAACTTGCAGGAAGGCTGCCAGGGTGCCATTTGGGACAGGGCCTAAGACTCTCTTAACACTTTTCATTCTATTCAATATATATATATATATATATATATATATATATATATATATATATATATATCAAACAATAAAATCTCAACATTAGAATACATTTACTGTATTCTACTGTAAAAGTACTAACCAATCTACATTTGTAAAAAATAAAAGAGGGCACAATAAAAAATGTTTCCAAGACATTTAAATGTGATCTTCATTAAAAAAAAAAAAGAAGACAAAAGTTAATTTGAATAATAATCACATTAAGGACATTGAAGAAACCTCTGATAATATTTATTTATTTAATACTATTTTTAATTAGCTTTTGTTTTCATTTAGATTTTAATAAAGGTTTACTAAAGATTTAGTAATTTTATTATGTGCTTTTGTCATTTTTATTCTTTTTTTTTTATATTTCTATTTAGTTTTATTTGTATTTTGGTTTTAATTTGAATTTATTTCATTTATTTGCCAATGAATTATTATTAATTTTCATTTAAGTTTCTTAAATGAACATTTTTCAATTGATATTTATATTTTACTTTAGTTTAATTACCGAAAGTGTAGTAAAGGGTTAGTTCACCCAAAAATGAAATTTCTGTCATTAATTACTCACTCTCATGTAGTCCCAAACCCGTAAGACTTTTGTTCATCTTCAGAGCACAAATGAAGATATTTTTGATGAAATCCGAGAGGTATCTGAACCACACATTGGCACAGGGCCGTCGCCAGAACATATAGAATGGGGGCATTAGGTTTTCATACGGGGCACACATTTTTATAATCTGAGAAACAGATGTTCACCAAAATAATAATGTCCCGTATTTAATTAATGAAATAGACTTCTATATCTAAAGAAATAGACTTCTGTAATGAAATAAAGTTCTATATTACCACAAAAACACAATCTGGTTGATCCTAATTAGATCAAACTACACCAAAAACTAAACCCCTTTGCATTATGGCAATATACTTTGCAAACACGAGACACAAAAGCTTTTCAATTCCTCAAACAACACAATAATAAAAACGATACATACCAAATAGCAATAAAAATATGTAGGCTAGCCTACATCTGTAGCATATTGATGTGTAACAAAGACTTAACAAAATAGCTGAAGGCGGCGAGTGATACTAGTCATTTATAAATAAGCCCTAATTATGTTTCAAGTTCCGTTTTGTGTAATAATGCATTAAATATGAATTTTCTGATCATAGGCAGAGGGTGAACCAACACCAGGGTAAGGAGATGCGATTCCCATTTAAAAACACATTTAAACAGATTTCCTTGAAATAGTTTTAACTTACTTGTCACAGCACAACCTATATCCCAACATAAACACTGCTGATAAATTATTTGTTAATAAAGTGTTTATGTTCACAAACCACTGTTAATTTTAACAGATTACGCACGCGGGATTTGGCAGAGTGCGCAAAAGGCACTCCCTTTATAATCCCTAAAAATCTCACTCATTTTAGTTCATTGCGATCTCAAGAAGTTCTGTAACAATAAATTAAACTGACTGCATAATTTACACAATTGTTTGTTATAATGAGGGAATAGAGATTGTTGAATAAAGTCGTTATTTTTGTTTTGTTTTTGTGCACAAAAAATATTCCCGTTGCTTCATAACATTAATGTTGATCCACTGCAGTCACATGGACTATTTTAACGATGTCTTTAGTACCTTTCTGGAGCTTGAAATTTGTTATGACGTTGCTGTGTATAAGGAGATCAGAAAGCTCTCGGATTTCATTAAAAATACCTTAATTTGTGTTCCGCAGATTAACGAAGGTCTTACGGGTTTGGGACGACATGAGGGTAAGACCTGTAAGACAGTGGATGGCATACTTAGGCAGTTTTTAGACCCGTAGATTCTTTGCCTTTTTTCCGAAACAGGTACTAAATTTGTTACAATGTTGCACTTTCTTCTTGGTTCAGTTCACTTTCACAAGGCAACATTTCAAAGTGTACCAAAATGTGATTATGCAAGTCACATGTGAGTAAAACTGTCCTCTTATTGGTCAGAGTTTCCTCTGCGTCATCCATCAAGATGGACTGACAAGTTCGCTCCGCAAACTTATTGTGGCTTTATCTGAAGCTGTCAAGACACATGTAAACACGTATACAAGTGTAGCCAACATTACCGCTCTAACTGATGAATTACATACAGTACAGTCCAAAAGTTTGGAACCACTAAGATTTTTAATGTTTTTAAAAGAAGTTTCGTCTGCTCACCAAGGCTACATTTATTTAATTAAAAATACAGTAAAAAACAGTAATATTGTGAAATATTATTACAATTTAAAATAACTGTTTTCTATTTGAATATATTTCACAAAGTAATTTATTCCTGTGATGGCAAAGCTGAATTTTCAGCATCATTACTCCAGTCTTCAGTGTCACATGATCCTTCAGAAATCATTCTAATATGCTGATCTGCTGCTCAAGAAACATTTAATGTGTACAATTGTACAAAATATTTGTGTACAATATTTTTTTTTCAGGATTATTTGATGAATAGAAAGTTCAAAAGAACAGTGTTTATCTGATATCTAATCTTTTGTAACATTATAAATGTCTTTACTGCCACTTTTGATTGATTTAATGCATCCTTGCTGAATAAAAGTATTCATTTCTTTAATTTCTTTTCAAAAAAATAAAAATAAAAATTCTTACTGACCCAAACTTTTGAACGGTAGTGTATAATGCTACAGAAGCTTTGTATTTCAGATAAATGCTGTTCTTTTGAACTTTCTATTCATCAAGGAATCCTGAAAAAAAAAAGTACACAACTGTTTTCAACATTGATAATAATCATAAATGTTTATTGAGCAGCAGATCAGCATTTTAGAATGATTTCTGAAGGATCATGTGACACTGAAGACTGGAGTAATGATGCTGAAAATTCAGCTTTGCCATCACAGGAATAAATTACTTTGTCAAATATATTTAAATAGTACACAGTTATTTTAAATTGTAATAATATTTCACAATATTACTGTTTTTTACTGTATTTTTAATTAAATAAATGTAGCCTTGGTGAGCAGACGAAACTTCTTTTAAAAACATTAAAAATCTTAGTGGTTCCAAACTTTTGGACTGTACTGTATATTAACTTCGTCATGACCACCAGGTGTGAAATGGCCTTAGAATGAAGGCTGGACTACACTACACAACTTTTGCCGAGATTTTGCCCCAATTTACAGTCTGGACAAGTTGACGCTAGTCGCCGAAAGTCAGAGCCAGTCTGCAGATTTGAGTTGACAGATTTCAAGAAATTTGTGTAGTGGATGACGGTCATAGACTCCAATTTTTTAGCTTCAAAGTTTGATTCCATCCATTCGGAGGATATCAAACATGGTTGATATTTTGAGCCGATTTTAGAACACATAGCCTATTGTTTTCATTTGTCATGCATCTCCAACCCAGACAGCTGGGTCCGGGATCTGGGCCGTCACTATGATGCTGTCAGGGATAGTAAAAAGGCAAGTGTTTCTGCATGAGTTTGTTGTGTTCGTAATGACTTGAAAGTCTGGTATTGTGTGATCCTCTGTCGTTTAGTGTAAAATGCCTCTGTAATTTACAAAGCCAGCAAGTGTGTGACACATAGTGTTTTAAAATCTGTTCAGATTTTAAAAGTCATGTAGTATATTCCAGCCTTTAGATAACCAGCAAATAATCTGGTTGACATGAAACTGAACTGTGCACTACACAGATAAGTCATCAAGATTGCTGAGTGCAACAAACAGAGACACAGGGAGCACATGGTTGTTAGGCAAGCAGCAGCTGTTTTCTCTAGAGCAGAATCTCGCACCAGTGTTGGGGGTTGGTCGCCTGAGTCTGTTGTTTCTTTTTCCGCCCTTTCTCTGTTTAAAAGCTACAGTTACATTCTGTGTTTGAACATAAACAGGCTTCCATCATGGCAGTGCTTTAGTAGGTCAGACAGAAACATGATCTGTATCTGATCTGATCTGTGCTGCATATACGTGTCACCGCTTTAACTCATGCATTCTGCCCCATTTTTTTTCACTCTCACTTGTTTTGTCTGTCACCTTCGGCTTCTCTTTTCTGCAGCAGAGCGCATGCATGTGCCGTTACTTCCTCTAAAATGTTGCAGCCTTTACACACAGAAGAAGAGGAGGCCATCCTGTGACTGCAGTCGCGCAGTGAGAGCGTGAGGGATTGGAGGAGGGGAATCGCTCAGGAAGGGAGGGAGGGATTGGAGGACAGAGTTGCGAGGCAAACCAGGATCACATGAGCACAGATCTGTTTACAAACTGAATGTGTGCGGCCAGGAAAGACGCAGGAGCCTTCCTGGAGAATATTACTGGCCAGCCTCACTAGCACACATCTTTAACCCCCAGATGCTTGCGTTTTGGCTGGGATATTTGTTAAATGAGCTGAGGGACGATTCGTTTTTTGTCTACTTTTTTGATGGAAGGATTGAGAGAGCAGATGGTTTTAGGTGGAGAGAAAAAATACTCCCCCACACAGGCGCACACACACACATAAACACTCCAGTGGCTTGAAAATACCGTTCTCTTCCTTCTCTAAAGGGCCTGCTCTTCGATAAAGGAATATACCTCAAAAAACAAGGCAGGCCAAGAGCGACGTCAAGGAAGAACTGCTGGAATAACCGACAAGAGACTCAAAGGCATGCCAAAGTCTTTTGCAAGAGGGTTTGAAGGATAACAAAGACTGTAGATGGATCGTATGTTGTTCACAATTCTGCACGTATGGATGTTTAGTGCTCACTAAACCACCAGACGCAGGAATTATCAAGGAATTTGTTAACTTTTGTGTGTGACTACACAAAGAAGATCACATCTGAAGTGCCATTCGGCCACATATGGACTCGTTCTCAAAGACAAGAAGAATATCAAGGGCACATTATGCTCCCTTTGTCTCTGTAACAAAGCACCTTGTGCATATTCACATCAGCGGAGCCAAAGAGTGATTGAAATCTTTTGTTCTTCGATGCTGGCATCATAAGAGTGGAATGAATGGAGGAATAATTGAACTATAATCAAGACAGCACACCCTATCATTTTAAGAGCTGGTTTTTAGACCCGTCGGACCTACGGGAACAACGAAGGGTGCACAGTGGCAAATTGTCGGGAATAAGTCAAGCTGGAATCTGGTTTTTGGTTGTGTCCTCCAGCCCCCGCATTGCCTGTTCCAGACAAGCAGTGAGTTTGCAGCAGCAGTGCTTGGAGTCAGATTACATGCAACCATTCCAATGGTGTAACGGTGAGTGGCCTTTGCGAAAAAGTCCAAGCTGAACTTGAGTTTGTTTTTTTCCCCCAGCATTAGTCACTGACGTGCTGCTGAGGATGTTGAAAACAGTTTGAAGAAGTCAAAGGGAACAATTCAGAAAGGTCAAAAGTAGCTTGTCAAGATTGTTGAAATATTCGTGCTATGTTGAGACTGTTTTTAACAACCCGCATGTTGTCAGCCTTTTGCTCTTCTGAAAACGGATATGTCTAGAGTTTTATTTTTAGATGAAAACATGAATCGACCTGTAACAAGTCAAATGTTTCAGTGACAGTAATGCTCAGTAAGTAAAAAAATGCTTTCTGATTATCGGAAATTGCTCAGATTCCGATTACGTGTACGTCATGTCATGTAAACGCGTCAACCCGATTGCCTAAACCAGATAAAGGAAATAAGACAGCATATTTATGTATTAATAATATTTTTGGGTTATATATATATACGACCCCCAATATATATGTTCAAAAGTTTGGGCTCAGTAAGATTTTTTTAATGTTTTTGAAATAAGTCTCACCAAGTTTGCATTTATTTGATTAAAAATACAGTAAAACTGTAATAGTGTGAAATATTACATTTAAACCGTTTTCTATTTGAATATATTTTTGAATGTAATTTCTTCCTGTGATCAAAGCTTCATTTTCAGCATCATTACCCCAGCTTCAGTTCCGTATGATCCAACAGAAATCATTCTAATATGATGATGTGCTGCTCAGGAAACTATTATTTCAACATTGATAATAAAAAGAAATTATTATCAATGTTGAAACAATAGTTATTCTGCTTAATATATATGGAATATATGTGAAGCTCTTTTTCTGAATAAAGTGTTAATCAGAATATAGATAGACCATAATCAGAATACGAAAATGTATCATGGCATTCTTTGAGTTCCATTCATACAATAAAAAATATCATACTCATTCAGTCATAATCATTCATAAGAATGATAATAAAAATAATAATTCAACAAAAATGTATTCAGTTGTATTACTGTAGAGAAATTAAATATTTTGCCTTTGTATATGACAAAACGTAATAATAATGATAATAATTGTTGCCTGCGCATATGGCACACATTAAATCTCTTCATACCGTCCCCATCAGAATGACACAAGCTTACAATAATCTCTGTGGAAGCCCCTTCATATAAGCACCTTAGATGAATTGTTCCACAGACTCAAACTAAGGGGGATTCTTGCAGACGCTGCGTTAATCTTTAACTCTTACAGTACGTTGACTGACTGGGGGAATATGAATGGAGAACAACTTACATGGTTAGATAACAGTAAAGTATGAATGGTATACTCTTATAACACACATATGGCTTCATGAAAGGCCAGATGGTGGTTTGTTGGAGGCAATCCACAGTTGTTCATATTTGTTTTCTGCATAGCTAATTTGCAAAAATTCCCTTGAAAGTGGGCGTACTGAAGAGCTGTGTTCTTCCTGCTTGTGTTTGGTTTGAACTGCTGATTTGAGTGTGTTTGTGTGTAGGCTGCCTCTGTGGTCTAGGGCTGCAGCATTCAGACTGTGATATGTCAGAAGAAGACATCTACCGTCTGCCGCTCAATGTGTACGTCATCGTACTGGGCATAGGCATGTTCATCTTCATGCTCAGTGTAATCTTCTGCTGCTATCTGTTCAGGCAAGAACCCAAACACACTCACCACACCCGCACAACTGCTGTTACACAAATCAGATGTGTCCTTTGTTGCGTTCTGCTCCTGTAACGACATGTAGAAAGACACAGAAAGATGTCTGGAACTTAGTATATAGTTTGCATTTCTCTCTCTCACTCTTTTTTATATATAAGAATATATTATTTTTGAATGTTTTATAAGGGAACATTCCATTCTGTGAACATTATGGGAATGTTACTTTTGAATGTTCTCTGAATCAGTAGTAACATTAAAAACAACAACAACAACAACAAAACAGACGGAAGTCCAACTAAAATATTTCAGGAAAAAAACATTCCATGAATGCTGTACAGATAATGTTTTTGTGCTAACGTTGTGATAACATTTTTAAAGACCAGATAACTTTGAATGAACATTCTATTAACGTTACTGGAAGAACGTTTGTTCATAAATTTGAGAGAACCTTGTCAGATCATTCCCTGTTAGCTAATCACACACATTTAATGAATAATAAATACTATTTTATTTAACAAATTAATTATTAGTTTAATTTACATTTAAAAACTTTGTCAGACTTTAAGATGACAGTATAAATTACAAATTATTAGTATAAATTAGTATAGAAGTATCGTATATGCATATGAGAGTTTGACAGGAAATGCTGCAACAAAATGATTTACACAATCACAACATCTCTCTTTTGCACCACCCACAGCAGTTTTTGCAGTTGAACTCAGGAAGCATATAAGTGTTGTTTCATTTTTTTTCTCTTCTCTTTACAGGTTGAAACAGCAAGGCACAAGGGAGCAGTACAGCTACAATGAGGTGGGCCTAAAACAATACAGTTAGATATAAATATAGCATAGTCTTTGCCAGAGTCTTGATGAAATCCAATCTAACAGATGACCTTCATGATATACTTTGCTTATATAAATAGTTAGCATGCAAGCATGACACAAGATTTTCCATGAATATGTTACAGAAACGCATGAAAGGTCATTTTGTCTTTTTAAAAATTGGTTGAAGAAGGTGCTTACCTTCATACAATGTTGGTCAAGCTCCTCTGAATTTATGTCAGATAATAATAATAATAATAATAAAATAAAATATGTAATGAAACTCACAATAAAAACATGTGACCTTCTTTAAAAAAAAAGCATTAAGACTCCAAATTGTATTCATAGAAAGTGCTATGTAACATGTAAAGAGAAACACCTAGACTAAACTGCAATTGAAAACACATTAATCGATACATAAAGCACACTTGTCAATTCTCAGTTACTTACAGTGGCTTTTTCCTGATAGAGATCGATCAAATATGTAACTTTTTGATTATTAAAATAATTTATTCTATCCCAATGTAGAGACAACTGTAAGTACACCGTGTATATGCTAATGTTAATCGAAAACTACAAACAGTAAGTGTTTCTGTGGACTTCTATGAAAATTCGCCACAACGATTTATCTGTTCAGTCAATCAGTCCTACACAAACCATTTAACGGCTCTGTACGCAACGACGCTGACTCAACCAATGGCGTGAGTTGTGGGCGTGGCTATCTGCTTGTATCAACGGCTGATGAGGGGCTGTTCGGAAATTAAATTACAAAGTTTTAATTGAAGCGATTTAAAGGGTTAGTTCACCCACAAATGAAAATAATGTCATTTATTACTCACCCTCATGCCGTTCCACACCCGTAAGACCTTCGTCCATCTTCAAATTAAGATATTTTTGTTGAAATCCGATGGCTCCGTGAGGCCTTCATAGGGAGCAATGACATTTCCTCTCTCAAGATCCATAAAGGTACTAAAAAAATATTTAAATCAGGTCATGTGAGTACAGTGGCTCAATATTAATATTATAAAGCGACAAGAATATTTTTGGTGCGCCAAAAAAACGACTTAATTAGCGATGGCCTATTTCAAAACACTGCTTCAAGAAGCTTCAGAGCGTTATGCGTGTCGAATCAACTGTTTGGATCGCGTGCCAAACCGCCAACGGCTGAAATCACGTGACTTTGGCGCTCCGAACCGCTGAATCAACACTCCGAAGCTTCATGATCAGTGTTTTGAAATCGGCCATCACTATACAAGTCGTTATTTAGTTTTTTGGCACACCATAAATATTCTCATCGCTTTATAATATTAAGGTTGAACCACTGTACTCACATGAACTGATTTAAATATGTTTTTAGTACATTAATGGCTCTTGAGAGAGGAAGTGTCATTGCTGGCTATGCAGGCCTCACTGAGTCATCGGATTTAAACACAAATATCTTAATTTGCATTCTGAAGATTAATGAAGGTCTTATGGGTGTGAAACGGCATAAGGGTGAGTAATAAATGACATTATTTTCATTTTTGGGTGAACTAACCCTTTAACACTAAACAACACATTGTCATTTTTCTTTATTTTCTCTTAAAGGTGGTGTTGAAAGGTGCAGGAAAGAAGCTGAGCCTACTGGGAGTAAGTTTCATAAGCTCTCTGTAAAAGAACATGTTTACATTTTACCACATAGTTTATACTATGTGGTCTAAAATTTGTATGACGTCAGAAAGCTCAAACCATTATTTTTAAAGGGAAAATGTCACAGACAGCATAAGTAAACTCTAAAAACTGCTGGGTTAAATATGGACAAACCCAGGGATTGGGTTGTTTTCACCCAGCCATTTTTTTCAACCAATTTTGGATTTATTTTTTTAGCCAGCAATATAGTAATATAGTAAAAGGCATGTTTTTGCTCACCCCCCAAATAGGGGCAAATTTGTGGGGTATTTTAAGCTGAAACTTGACCAGACCAGAGACTTATATTACATCTTGTGAAAGAGGGCATAATAGGTGCCCTTTAACCCAACCTGCTGGGTTTGTCCATATTTAACCCAACTTAGGTTGTTTTTAACCCAGCATTTTTTAGAATCAGAAATTCTGCATATAGAGTTTTAAAAAGTACTTTTTAGAGGAAATCATGACATATTACTTATAAAATGTAATGGAATTAGCTGAAAACCTGTGCTGAAAGTTCATTTGCATTACACACTAAATAGGGTTAAATATATCAAATTATGTGACTAAGTTGAGTATCCTGTTGATTACGTTGGCAGCGTTTCTTGAGAAAAACTATTTATGAACACAAGTGTCAGAATCAAAGATAGTTCTGCATTTCATATCTCCCACGTAGTGCATTAAAAATTCCTTCACAAGCGAGGCTCAATTAGGTTATGATGTATTCATTTGATTAGTAAAAACCTCAGGGGAAATTCTTGATTATGCAAATAGACCTCTGCAGGATTTTCTGGTCCTCTCAACCACCTGGTGAACTGCATTATGGGAGCCCAGACGTGATTTTCTGTAGATTTCCAGTCCCCTTCAAGCAGTAGGAAAAAGTGTGACTGAAACCAAAACAAAGGGACAATGTTGGCAAGGCTACAGCCAGCATTCCTGTAGCCTACTGCTTAACAGATAAAAAGTGTTTGGATTATGTGTGTAAAAGAAAGGGACACTAAATTTGTTTTGTCTATTGCGTCACAGCAGCCCTGTGCCGTGTGCCTAGAGGAATTCAAGACCAGAGACGAGCTGGGCGTGTGCCCGTGTTCACACACCTTCCATAAGAAGTGAGTTCCACAGTAACGAGTGTTTACTTAACGGGAGACATTTACTTATTTACTTATGCCAAGGCCTGCTTGGAATATAGAGCTTGCAGAATTCCACAGGAAACACATCAGTCACAGTTTCACACATTACTTGCCTTTGCATGTTTATTTTTAATGACATCAGGAAATCAAAATTAAAGTTTTGTGGCTTTAATTTATCGATTTGAGGCCACTATGTTAGAGAACTCCTAATAAACACAACAGTGGGAAAACGGACCCAAAATATTGATGACACCTCCCCCTAATATTAACTGTTTTCAAGACTGATAATAAGATAAGTTTCTTGAGCATCAAATCATATTAGAATGATTTCTAAAGGATCATGTGACCCTGAAGACTGAGTAATGATGCTGAAAATTCAGCTTTGCCATTACAGGAATAAATTACATTTTAAATTATAAAATAGAAAGCAGGTAATGATAATATTACTGTTTGTACTATATTTTTTGATTAAATAAATGCATAAAAGCAAAAAGGCTTCTATCAGAAACATTAAAAAAATGTACGGACTCCACATCTTTGAAAGGTAGTATATATGAAATAACAGTCTATTTCAAGTCAAGTCCATTTACATTCTCCTATATATAAAATAAAAATAAAATTATATTAATAAAAAATAATAATATAATGCAATGCAATCTAGATGTTTGAATAATAAACTCTTATAATATGCATCAGAGTCCTGAAGACATTTAAAGGGTTAGTTCACCCAACTCTGTCATAACTCACTCACCCTCATGTCGTGCAACACCTTAAAGACCTTCGTTCATCTTCAGAACACAAATTAAGATATTTTTTGATAAAATCCGATGGCTCAGTGAGGCCTCCATTGACAGCAAGATAATTAGCACTTTCAATGCCCAGAAAGCTACTAAAGACATATTTAAAACAGTTCATGTGACTACAGTGGTTCAACCGGTTATGAAGCGATGAGAATACTTTTTGTGCACCAAGGGAAAAAAAATAAAAATAACGACTTTATTCAACAATATCTAGTGATGGACGATTTCAAAACACTGCTTCATGAAGCTTTATGAATCTTTTGTTTTGAATCAGTGGTTCGGAGCACGTATCAAACTGCCAAAGCCACATGATTTCAGTAAACAAGGCTTCGTTATGTCATGAGTGTTTCAAAATTTCAATGGTTCACCACTGGGGGCGTGACTTTGGCAGTTTGATACACGCTCTGAACCACTGATTCGAAACAAAAGATTCGTAAAGCTTCGAAGCTTCATGAAGCAGTGTTTTGAGCCATCGGATTTTATGAAAAATATCTTAATTTGTGTTCCAAAGATGAACGAAGGTCTTACTGGTCTGGAACGACATGAGGGTGAGTAATTAAAGACAGAATTTTCATTTTTAGATGAACTAACCCTTTAAGTATCACTCTTACGACGTACAAGCAACAGCCTAGCATTGTGGTGGCAATTTTTGCATGGGCAAGCAAACTGCCAAAGTGCAAAAACCATAGTTTGCCATTTGCAACCATATTTTTAAAGAAATCTTTCATTGTAACTTGCAGGTGCCTGCTGAAATGGTTAGAGATCCGCAGCGTCTGCCCGATGTGCAATAAACCCATCATGCGTGTACAGAACGCCGACGCCCCACGAGGAGCCGAGGGGCTGCAAGACCCAGAGGAGGTGTGACCCCAAAAACTGTACGGCCCACGGCCAGATTAACACCCTCCAGTTCTGCGATTGTTGGAACAAATCACGTGACCTGCTAAGGCTCTCCAAAGCCATCTATATGCACCGCCACAGCGGACCCGGAGAACGCGAGATACCAGGACGACAACGTTCAGCCTCCACTAGTGATTCAGTACCATTTTGCCAGTAGCCAAACATTAAAATAATCTCCTATATATCGTGCCACAATATTCTTTAAAGTAGTATCGTGCCGAGGTTCTAAAACGAGAGACACACCGTGCATGCTGGGTAACGGACGTCAAAACGAGAGGTAAATATCTCAGGAGTTTGCCTCAGGGGATCTAACCAGGAAACAAAAGAAAACATTAGACTTCGGCAATTAAACTTTTACTGTCGATGGACTGCCGTATATATGTGACAATAGGGTGTAGGTGTAGTGCACTGTCTGTTTGACTGGTACTACAGGTCTTCATAAAGATCCTGCGTAGTCCTTACAGAAATATTCAATATGTAATCAGTAACCAGCAGTTCTTCTCCATTTATTGTGTTCATTGCTTGAATTGTTCCTTTCTCTTGTTATTTTGTATTGTTTGTTTTTGAATAAAATGTTTTTGTGGTTAACCTTCCTAAATGGTGGATAAAGATTTCTGGAGCTTTAGATAGCAGAATTTTTATTGCAAAACTTTTTTTAAATCCATAATCATCATTTAATCAAAGAAGAAAAAGTGGCTATTTATAGTCATTCAATGATATGACAGGAGATGCAAGTTTAAGACACACACACACACACACACACACACACACACACACACACACACACACACACACACACACACACACACACACACACACACACACACACCTCCAGAAATGTGTCAAGAGGAGAAAATGAAGCAGCGGAATGAAAAAATGGGAGGAAGAAAAGAGTCTTTGTCCTCAAATACTCTCTTAATCTTTATCCTAATAAAAAAATAGGTGGTTCTAGCTGGCGGCTTCAGCTCCTTTCGACTCCACGTACTCTATAGCTTTCTGTTTGACCGCCTGGATGGTCTCAGGTGTGCCGTTCCTCTTCTCGTACTCCAGGTAACGCTTGAAGAAGAACTTGATCTTCTTTACCGACACACTTAGGTGAATCACACGGTCAAAAATCTCCCTGGAGGAAAACACAGGAAAATATTTTCAATTACGTTCTGTGCCAAACACACAAAAAAATCTGAACTGAGATCAGAATTTATAAGAGTTTAAGATTCAGTTCCACTCTACGTATAATAAAAAAAATAAAAAAAATCAATAAGTAAATAAAAAAAATAATAATAATGCAATAGTTTCAAATGTAAATTAAAAAAAAAAATTAAAAAGTAATACAGAATAATATTTAAAACAAAATAAAAATTAATAATACAACATTGTTGTATATCAATATCAACTGGCATAACTGACTGACGGCTTTGTTTAAAATAAGTCTGCTCTCATCCACTCAACTTGGAACACAATATATTGGTGGCCATATTAGTATCCTATCCATCAATATTCTTATTATATTATTATTATAATTTTTTATTTTTTTTACACAATATTGATATTGACTGATATGGCCAATATGAGGGCTTATTTGTAACTTTCAAATAAATATTTTAAATATTATTTTTAAATTCCAAATAAGTAATTGTTTTAAACCAATATTTAAAACAAAATCAAAACCAATAATGCAATAAGTTGATTTGGTTTATAAGAGATCTTATTAAAAGAGTTTAAAAATTAATGGAAAATTCATATATGGACTATAGCCACGTTTCCACCGCAGGAACTTTCCCCAGGAACTAGTGACTTTGGTGTAGTACTACTAGTGGTGTTTTGACCGCAGGAACCAGGGTCTAAATAAAGTTCCGGCTAAAAATTTCCCCCTCAGAAAGTCCCTGCTCATGAGGTAGTAGTTTTTCAAACTGTGTGATTGAGTTCACACAGCATTTCATTCCAACCATTTTTAAAAGTTGCGGAGCATGCAGTAAGAGTTGTTTGCTATTCGAATCAACAATGGAATTTAAAAAAACACAACTGATGGAACGACGAGGAGGTTCAGGCTTTATTATGCTTATATGCAGAGGACGAAATCTAGCGGGAACTGGAAAGTCGGCGCAGTCCTACGTCACCGGACTTAATCTTCACGGTGCTTTAGACCGTGATGGAAATGCAGACAGCAAAACATTTCCTGGGACAAATTGTTCCGGGTAATTTCGGTGGTGAAGTGGCTAAAATGAAGTAAGATTTTTAAAGTGCTTCTTATTTTCACCCTGACCAGTATCACCCTACAGCTGTGCTTACCTCACTTCCTTCTGAGAACCGTGCTTCACCATCAGGTCTATGAAGACGGACCACAGATCTGTGCGTTTGGGGTAGGTGCTCAGGACCTTGTCAAACATGGATTTTGCTCTCTCAGTATTCCCGTACTGAAACTCCAACCGGGCAAATTTGGTGATCAGGTCCACATCTGGAAAGGCAATGAGGAAACAATGCATGACAGGCAGCCTGCAGGGTCTGGATATCATTTAAATAACTTTTTTAGATTCATGATCATGAATGAATCTACACCCAGTTTTAATGCATGTATAAATGTGGGAAATAAGTATGACATATAGCTGGCACTCACGTTCTTTATTGGACAGGCTCTGCAGCGCCCTCTGTAGGAGGGCATTTGCAGCATCGCTCTGACGCTGTCGTAGCAGGAAGGTGCCGTAACTCAGATATACAGCTTTCTCCTGTCTGAAGCGTTTCACCATGTTTTTATAAAGACTCTCTGCCTCCTACGCACACACACACACAAAATACAACGATTAATACTGTGATAGAGTTTCAAATTTGACTGCTTTCATCAACAAAACAGCTTGGGATACACAATATATAGATGGCCATATTAGTATCAATCAATATTAGAAAAAGATCCAACAATTTTTTCTTTATTCATTTTTACATCATTGATATTGAGAACTGATATGGCCAATATAAAGACATTTTTAATTTCCAAATAAATACTTTGTACTTTGTATTGTTCTGATGGCTTGTAGAATGCATTTATCATTTGTTTGAGCTTTTTTTAAATGAACTAATGTATAAATAGTGTGAAAAGAGACCTTTTGTTAACGTTTATACCACAGCCAACATATTTACACTAACGTTCAAAGGTTCGGGGCTGGAACAAATGTTTGAAACAAGGCTGCATTTATTTGATTAAAAAAAATACAGTAAAAACAGTAATATTGTGAAATATTATTACAATTTAAAATAACTGTTTTCTATTTGAATATATTTTAAAATGTAATTTATTCCTGTAATCAAAGCTGAATTTTCAGCATCATTACTCCAGTCTTCAGTGTCACATGATCCTTCAGAAATCATTCTAATATGCCGATTTGCTGCTCAAGAAATATTCCTTATTGTTATCAATGTTGAAAACAGTTGTGCTGCTTCATATTTTTGTGGAAATTTTCTCCTCATTATTCTCTGATAAAGTAAATAATAAAAATCTTACTGACCCCAAACTTTTGAATGGCAGTGTAAGTGGCACTCATGATGTGGCATCAAATTTTGGTCATACTGGCCACCACTACCCAGATTCTCAACTAACAACCAATCAGATCACGTCATCGGACGTAATGCTCACTTTGATCTTGTCCGACTTGGCATAAATGTCGGCTAACTGCTGGTACACAGGAAGAGGTTCACAGTATTGGGTGGCCCGTTCAAAGACTTTCTGCAAACTCTCTTGTGTCCCGTACATGTTCTCCAGATTCAGCATGGCCACCCACACGTTCAGCTTCTCCTGTTCCTCTCTAAACACACAAACAGACTGGTTAATAGTTGTAAAATTTCATTTGGATGTTTTTCAAAACATTTATGCTAAAAGGGTGCACACCAATAATCATTGCAACTACAGACAAAGTGGAATCTAAGACAATAATGACTGCTTTCAAACAGGTATCCAGTAGCAGTACGAATGTTGTTCTTATTTAATGGCAACCACACTAAAGTCTTTCACCTGAATGAGATGGTTTTGAGGGCTCTCTCGGCGACCACACGCGCTTGCTCGATCTCCGTGGCCTGCAGATGGAAAGCCATGTACTGCAGCCAGAGGAGGGAGCTGTCCGGAGACGACAAGAGCAGACGCTCAAACATCGTCGAGCTGTCTGGTCGTACAGACGTGTCCATGAGTTCTACCTCCAACTTGCTGAGCTTCTGCTCCGCATTCTGCTGCTCCTGCTTGAGCTCCTTACGGGACTTTTTCACAGGCTGGAGAGAATGAGGAGCCGTTTATTGCGTGTTTGTAAGCTATGCATTGTAAAAATAATTTTTCAAAGTTGTAAATAAAAAGATTACTGGAGTAAGTTTTACAAGAAAATACTTTTTCAGTTTTCCCTACCTCAAAATTTCATGTTTAATTCAATGTATTTCTTGCTGTTTCTTAGTAATTGTTTGTGAAATTTACTAGTGATTTCTGAGTGAAATTTGTTTCAAAGCAAATCTATCAATTATTTTTTTGTGCGTGCACCTTTCATTGTGAGTGTGGAAAAAACTCTTGTGATATTCAATAGTCTACATGGAAGCAACTTAATTTTGATGCAAGCCATGGCTCAAGAGCAGGAAAAAGTGCACCTTTCATTACAAGTGCAAGAAATATCACTCTATTCCCTTGAGGGACATGGTGATTGGAGTAAAAAAAAAGTTTGCATCCCCCTGAGAAACTTTGCATTTGTTCGCAAAAAAACATTTGAGTCTTCCTGAAAAGCTTTGCGTTCGTTCATAAAATTGCTTCCCCTGAGAAACTTAGCATTAATTCACAAAACTTTCACGCTCCCCCAAGAAAATTTGCATTCGATTGTAAAATTTCGCGTCCCCCTGAGAAATGTTGCATTAATTCACAAACTTTTGTGTTCCCCCGAGAAACGCTCTGTTCGTTCTCAAAACTTTTGATTTCCTCTGAAAACCTTTGCATTCATTCGTAAAATTTCCCGAGAAATTTTGTTCGCAAAACTTTTGCATCTCCCAAAGAAAATTTGTTAGTTCGCAAAACAATTGCTTAACCCCGGAGAAACTTTTCGTTTGTTCATAAAATTTTGCGTCCCCCTGAGCAAGTTTGCGTTAATTCTTGAAAACTTCTGCGTTGCCACAAGAAACTTTGCGTCTATCCCAAAACACTTCCGTGTTCCCCCTAGAAACGTTCCGTTTGTTCGCAAATCTTTTGAATTCCCTCAAAAAGCTTTGCGATTGTACGTAAAATTTTGCATCCCACTGAGAAACATTGCGTTAATTCACAAAACTTTCACGTTCCCCCAAGAAACTTTGCGTCTGTTTGAAAAACTTCTGCGTTCCCCCGAGAAACGTTCTGTTCATTCGCAAAACTTCCTCATCTCCCAGAGAAACTTTGCGTTCGTTCGTAAAATTTTGCGTCCCCCTGAGAAACTGCATTAATTCACAAAACTTTCACGTGCCCCGAGAAACTTTGCGTCTGTTGACAAAACTTCTGGGTTCCCCTGAGAAAGTTGTCCGTTTGCAAAACTTCTGATTTCCTCCCAAAGCACTTGCATATATTTGTAAAATTTTGCGTTCCCCTGAGAAACTGCATGTTAGCAAAACTTTTGCATTCCCGAGAAACTTTGCATTCATTCCCACAACTTGTGTTTCACTGAGAAACTTTAGTTTGTAAATTTTGCATCACTCTCTGAGAAACTTTGTGTTCATTTGCAAAACTTTTGCGTTTCCCTCAGAAATTCTGCGTTCAGTTGCAAAATGTTCCTGAACCACCGACAAAAATGTTGCTCGTTCACAAATCTTTTACATTCCCTCAAGTTAATTTTGTAATGAAAACAATAAAAGGTGGAAGTAAAAACTATATACCAGTGCTTCAGAGAATGCAAAGTTTCTCAGGGAATGCAATTGCATTGAAATGTAATCTCATATTTTTGTCCATCATGTCCATTTGGGGGCCCCGTACAACAGTATACATGGGAGCAATTTAGTTTTGATGCATGTGTGAGCTCACCTTGCTGCTGACTTCCTGCTCATCCTCACTGGATTCGTGGGTGTCGTCTACTGCGGCAAAAGGTGTTAAAGAGCACAATGTTGATTCCCATGGGAAACCAAATGTCACCTGCAGCCGTTTTGGTTCCGTTTTCTCATGTTTACCCTAAACATTCAGGCAACAGTTGTGTTACATACCAGAGAGGAAGTTGCACACCTATATTTTGAAATAATTATATTTCTCTGAAAAGAGAAGATGTGTCACCTTTACTTGGTCGCACTTTTTATTCGATGTAGCTTCTTCCTTCTCTCTGAAAAACACATCTACACCACTGTCACTGTCCTCTGTTTTTGTTTTCTTTTTCTTCTTCTCTTTTAAGGTTTTCTTTTCTCCTGTGCATTCTTCCTTCACTGGGCATCCTTCAACTTTTTTCCTTTTTATCTTTGGTTTCTCATTTTCTTGTTGCTACAGGGATAAAACACAAGGTCAAATCCATCCTCTTCAAAACTAACTGTCGAACACAAACACACACACACACTTACTTGGCTCTCAGAAAGAGCTCGTTTCCTCTTCGCAACTTTTTCGTCATATTCCGCTTTCTTCTCTCCCGTCAGACGCAGTTTTAGATCAAGGGATTCTGGAAGTAGATCTGGTTTCCCAGTGTCCTCTGACAGCAGAGACAAGTTCACGTGGCTGTCCTCTGTGTTCACACTGAAATTTAAATTCATTTATATGAAAAAAATGCATGTTTTAGCTGTATTTAACTGAAAGCAACTTTATCTTAAGTTATGTCAGTGCCATTGTTTTGTCTCAAGATGCACATCAGTAATGTTTTTTTTTCCTAAGGCACATTTATAAAAGCTACTTAAATGTACTAATTTAACTAAGCCCTAATCCTGGCTTAATCTAAGCTCTGTCTGTGAACCCAGGCCCATGTGAAGTTAGAAATACACATTACCTGAGAACCTTGGCTGTCACCAGTGCATTTGGGGTAATGTGTTTGGAAAGAACTTTTGGGTCATCCATGAAATATTTTGTAGTGTGCTGCAACTTAACTCTTCCTGTGATGAACCTTGATAACCTTTCATACAAGAAAAAGTATTTTAATTCAACTTGAGAGACCAGAATGACTTCATTAACAATATGTGCATCAAAACATGCTTTACCTCACAAATACGCCTTTATCATTTGTCGATGTCACATATCCTCTGACAATCTGGCCCTCTTTTATATCTGAAATTGACTGAATTTCTGGGTCTGTAACATTCTTATGCTGGTCCTTATGCAATCTGCAGAAAGGGGAGAATGAATGAATTAAAATGAGTCAAAATGAATCAGTCAAACCTAAAAACAAACTCATTTTTATACTGAAATCTAACACAAAGCAAATCTGAAGACAGCTTAAGACTGCTTTCAAGAAGACTACAAATGGAAATGGTTTGTCAGATGTCCACATGAGAACAGAATGTTTTGATTAATTATTAAATAGTTTCAAATGACTTGTAAGATTGGTGGCCAAAAAATACAAGCCAAAAGAAAAAAAGGACTGCCATCATTTGCACAATTACGCCGGATGTTCTCAATATTCTGAGAAGAAAGCAACAGATGATATGGGTCAAAGACCGACACAGACCACCCATTTATTACTTCAGGATACACATCATGCTTGTGCTGGTTTCTCAGGATGGAAAGAGCACAAATCACAGCTGTGTTCTTCTAAAATATTTACTTATTATAACATTCAATGTAACTATTGTTAGAAAAAAACAGGACGAAACATGGTCATTAATTTCTAAATGGCCACACGCTTAAAGGATTGTTCGCTTCGAAATTAAAATTTCCTGATAATTTGCTCAACCCCATGTCATCCAAGATGTTTATGTTTTTCTTTCTTCAGTCGAAAATTAAGGTTTTTGAGGAAAACATTTCAGGATTTTTCTCCATATAGTGGACTTCAACAGGGTTGAAGGTGCAAATTGCAGTTTAAATGCAGCTTCAAAGGGCTCTACATGATCCCAGACAAGGAATAAGAGTCTTATCTAGAGAAACGATCGGTCATTTTCTAAAAAATATATATATATATATTTTTTTTTACTTTTTAACCACAAATGCTCATCTTCTCTGTAAGGCACCATGCATTACGTAATCACGTTGGAAAGGTAGGCGAAGTACCGTGTTAGGGCGAAAAACTCATTCTCCTCCAACTTTAAAATCGTCCGACTTCGTTGTTTTACCTTTTTTCGTAAAGGGCGTTTGACTTAGTCTTTACAAGTTCGCTTTGTAGACACTGGAACGGTACTTCCGGCATGTCACACGTGACCTTTCCAACGTGATTACGTAATGCGTGGCGCATCGCAGAGCAGTGCAAGATGAGCATTTGTGGTTAAAAAGGTTTTTTTGTTTTTTTTGACCGATCGTTTCGCTAGACAAGACCCTTATTCCTCATCTGGGTTCTTGTAGATCCCTTTGAAGCTGCACTGAAACTGAAAACCTGTTGGTAGCAGTTGAAGTCCACTATATGGAGAAAAATCCTGGAATGTTTTCCTCAAAAACCTTAATTTCTTTTTGACTGAAGAAAGAAAGACAAACATCTTGTATGACATTGGGGTGAGTAAATTACCAGGAAATTTTAATTTTGAAGTGAACTAATCCTTTGTTTCCAACATGGCAAGGAAAAATAAAATAAAAATAATATATACAATAAAATAATGAAAAAGGTAAGAGTTTAAGAAGTAATTAAAAATAACCAGATTAGGAATAAGAGTCAAGTGTATCATCCTGAGGTCCTTTGTTGAATATAGTTAAAAGAATAGAAGCATAAACAACAAGAAAAGTTATTGTTGCAGCTACCATTTCTAAAAATCATTGTCAGTCATTATAACATTACTGTCAATGTAATATTCCTTTAGGTAATGTATTAATAGGTAATGGTTTTATTGGTCTTATTTATTGTATTATACCATCCTCTTGTAAGGAATCAATATCAATAAAACATAAATGTCAAATAAAAATAGAAAAATAAATGTAATTGATGAAAAGGTCCTGTTTTAAAATGAAAAGTGATTGCTTGTGTGATGCATTTTGACACTTGATAATATACCTGGAGGGACGTAATGAAACTTTGAAGTTCCTCACTCTAGCCTCCTCAATAATATAGCACCTGGAAAAAAAAACACACATTAGCAAACTTCACATTTTAAAGCTTCCTTGCAGGACAAATCCTCAAGACATTCATCATAAACAATTCCAGCTAGGTCATGACTCACCGGACTAGCTGGCCCTGTTTGTAGGGCTCTAGTGGGTTGTCTGCGTATACATCAGAGACATCCAATACCGAAGCAAATCCCCAATTCCCAAATGGGAGTTTGAGCAACAGTCCCTGACAAGGCACAACTTTCCAAACCGTCGCCATAGTGACCAACCCTGGCTCCAGCTTGTATATCCCTACAGCAACAGCACACACAGGAAATGCTAAAGAGACTCGAGGGACAACTGTAACGTGCGTCACGAGTGCAGAAGTTCAACATCAATGCAATGTGACTCAGCATTTGTAATAACAAGGAGAAGAGTTAGGAATTGCTGTCGCATTAAAAATCTCCATTGTCTGACAGCACTGAGAGTGCAGTATTACCTGTGAGCGACAGGGAAAGCCGAGAAGATTTGATGGAACCAGTACGGACAACCTTTGCAGAAACAGTCTGTCCTGGTTTAAAAAGATTCTTTGGGTGTTTAGCTTGCTGTGGGAAAACAAATTCACAAGTTAAAGCTTGTCTGTTACCACGTGAATTCAAAGAGGACCTATTATGCCCTTTTACAGTCTTGATTTTGTTTTTGATTAATTCTTTCCAAATAGAGCTATTCAAGTCATCTGTTGAATTATTTTCATATCGCAGAAAAACAAAACATCGGAATGTCCGATTTTTTCCCCAATATCGTGCCACCCTAATATAGAGATTATCTCCCTTTGGATTGACTTTTGACTGTTTTGTAACTTTGCAGACCTTTTTCCTGTTCAAACAGCAATATTACACACTAAATAAAGTTGAAAATGTAAAAAAAGCAGCAAAATAGGTCCTCTTTAACAATACATGCATTTAATCAGCACATAATGCATTGAAATTACTTTTACTTGTTACATTTTATACCATACTATAAAATTAAATTAACTTTCTCAAGAAATTAGCATACATTTATTTTATTTAGTGACAAACACAAATGAAACCTTTTATAATGAGGAACACAATCTTATAACGCATTGCTTTTAAAATACTGAATTTAACAAGCAAGGAAAAAAATTGGCACAGAGACTCACCCCAGGTTTGTTAATCATGGCTAACAGCTCAACGGTTCCAATGACATCGTGCTTCACATGAACTTCTAAGGTTTTTGTTTTTTCGTCGTACTGAAAAAAAAGGCAAAATTACTTCAACAGTTCATGCAGTTTGACATTATATTTGCTGTTATTTCGATTTTAAAAATTACTTTTGATGGGAAGCATAAGACTTCATCTCCAGGTGTGTATATTTTCATTGTGTCAACTGACAGTTTTCTGGAAAATAAAGTAATAGTGAAGGTCTGTAGTATTGCAAAACTACAAATATAAAACACACACACAGACAGCAAATGTTCCTATATGCTGCTTGCACACATAACTATAGCGACGTATATACCTGGGCAGAAGACTGAGTTCAGTGAGGGAAACACCAAAGTTGGGGTGAGAGATTGGCAGGAACCTGTTGAAAGAGAATTTATGAGAATAATCAACCAAAATCAATGCTTTGCTAAATTAAACTTTTCATGCTACCCAAATGTCAATAAAACTCAGGTCTTAACTGCAACATTAAAATGTGATTTAAATGAAATTATAGGAATTATATTTCTTGTTCTTCCCTCCAAAACTCAATGTTGCAACATGTGGCATATTCCTCACACTGAGCCACAAAAACAAAATATGAACTAGGAGCAAAATTATATGAAATATTTAATTGTATGGGTCTTTGGAATATATCCAAATAGAAACAGTAAAATAAACAATTTTAAATACAAAATAAATAAAAGTATTTGAATAACTTAAATAAAATGAATAAATAAATAAATAAAAGTAAACAAGAATAAAATCAACAAAAGCATTTAAATATATATATATATATATATATATATATATATATATATATATATATATATATATATATATATATATATATAAAATTGATGAAAAACTTAAAGGGGTACTTCACCACTGGCAAAATGGGCAAAAAAAAACCCAAAAGCATTTAAATAATTTAAACAAAAATAGATTTAAAAAATTTAATTTATAAAATAAACATAGCATTTAAATAAATGAAAAAAACCCAAAACAAAACAAAAAAAAATTTGATGAAAAACTTTGACCGCTGTCAAAATGGGCTTTCACTAAAATTGGCTGCCTATGCCACAGAAAGCTGAAAACTTTTTTGAAATCAGTGCTACCTGACTACAGAAAATAGGAAAAATGCTGTCGTCTTCACTTTTGCCAAACAGGTAGAAAAACTTCAACACCCACAATGCACTGGGCATGTTGCTATCCAAGGCCACTTCCACCAGTCTGCTATGGATACGCCTGACCAGGGTCAAATACCGCCTTGCTTTAGTAGGAAATAATTCTTAGCAAACTTTTAGTCTTGTATTGTTCCCGGGTGTACGAGTAAACGTTTAGCGGGAGAGAGTTAATTTTGGTTTCCAGTGAAAGATCCAATGCATGGCTAAAGGCTGCAAGAAATCGTAAATACGGACAATCTGAAAAACCTGCACATTTGTAAACAACTTCAAACTGCATGACTACGTTAGACCAAATGGAGGAGAAAAGCTGAAAGAAACGGTCAGTTCCAATACAATTTTCAGTGCTAAACCTACTCTTACAAAAACAAACCTACTCTTTGTTTTATTTTGTTAGAGCTGTCTGTGTGGAAGAAATAGGGAAAGGAGAGCGGCAGAGCTTCACTCAGACGTGAGCCAAGAGTACCGTGGAACTGGCAGGTGGCCAGGGAGGTACATTAATTATACTTGCTTTATGATATTTATGATCATATAGTTTTGATAGTAAAAGAAGTCACCGGGAGCCGCTAACGGCAGGAAGCGCACTGAACACACTCCAATACAGGGACACGAAAATTGGCGTAGGACACGAAAATGGTGTATGTGTGTAGAGATACCCCTACATGGAGTGTAAAGCACTGGATAAGGTCAGATTCAGTGACACCGTGAACCTGACTGTCTCTTCCACATCAGTTAGGGGAACCCTGAAATTAGTGATTCAGGCGATTAGGGCTCATATATTTGTTTCCTGTTTATTCTATTTTTATTCTTATGTATTCTTATTCTTATTATGTATTCTTATTCTTATTCTTATGTATTTGTTTCCTTTTCAAGCACTTTGAATTACCATTGTGTATGAAATGTGCTATATAAATAAACTTGCCTTGCCTTACAATAACTGTTCTATTAATAACCCTCTGTCGATCCGACTGTCCATGGGTTGGGATACAAAAATGCGGAAGTATAATCTGCAAGTTTTCACAAAAGCCCTGGAGCGGTCAAAAGACTTGAATTTGACTAAAGGTGAATTTCTCGGTAATCATTGTTCATTTACATATACTAGCGACATTGTAACAATACAAAGCAGGTTGAAAATCGGTGAAGTTACACTTTAACACAGCTGTATTTACTTGTTGCCACGAACTGTGTGCCCTCCAATCACGCTGGCTTCGACCTCTGTCCCGATCTTCAAGGATGCTGTTGGGAAGCTGCCAACCTCGGGAGACTCCTCTATCTCAGACACATGGATACTTCCTGTGGTCCCAGATGGCAGCGTCACCAGCACGCTCGTGGGCTTCACCTTCTTTACTGTGACTGTCATCCCTTCCCCAAGAGTGAAGTTACTGGATTGACCACTGCTCTTGGATTTGGTCTTATCGTGTTTGGCATTAGGTTGCTGGAGTGCTACAAGAGGAAGTCCTCCTAATTCCTCGCTGCTCGGGTCCTCCACTATCACATTCAGACAGGAACCAACTGAAAATTTCTTGGAATCCAAGATTTTATTTAAGTGAGTCCGAAGGGGAATGATGGTCAGGTGACCAGTGTCACCCAATGAGATGACAGCAAAGTCTTTATCAGTGTACTGGATTGTTGCAGTGAGTTTGGAGTCCTTTGTCAACTGAAGAAAAATGAAAAGGATTAACTTTAACAGACCTCCCTTTAAGATGCAGTGGATTTATAAGGCTGTGAGTTGAACTTACCAGCTTCTTCTTCGTGATCAACTCTGGAAGCAGCGACACATGTACCTCAGACTTTAAAGGGTCGACATGGAGAATCACTGCGCTGAATTTGCAGCCAGGAGTCACATTCACACCTGAAACATTTACACAAATCTAGTTAGATGAGAACTAGCATGTTATCCATCCATGTAAAGATCTGAACATTTACATACAACCACTTTTTGAAGTTTTAAAAGGCATTTAATATGTTTTTTTTCACTTGATGTAGACAGTCCAATATGAGCATCACTTCAACAGCAAATGGTTCTTTTTGGGACCAAACAATTTAAGATTCAGTTCTAATAGAAGTTCTTGAACATTTCTATTCGTTCGCAACTGCTAAACAGTGTTGCTCTTGTGAACTAAAACTATTAAAAATTGTTTAGTCATTGAAAAAGAAAAAATAACAAAATTAAAATATTAGATTAAAAACTTATTTCACTTAGTTGCATAGGGCAACATTTATAATTTTTGTTTATGTACCAAAATGAATAAAACTAAAACTGAAATAAATTTTAAATATTTTTTTAAAATATTAAAAACAAGTAAAAAGCATTAATTACTACAACTAAAATTAGTGAACATCTATATGCATGTTTCATACAGATTACATAACCTGAGAATATCCGTTTTCCAATTGATTCATTTAAAAGTAGACATTTTGCTTTATATAGATATATTTCTCATGTCTGTGAGGCAAGTATACATCTAGTTTTGGTTCTTGTTTTTTTTTTTTGCACGCTGAAGTTCACGGATAGAGACGGCAGAAAGCGCACCCTGTTTGCTTTCATTATTTTGCAAAAGCATGTTTTGTTGTTATTGTAAGTGCACCCAAATAAAGTAGACTCTTCGCAGATTCAAAAGATATAAGGTATTACTCTTATCTGTATGACCAAAAATGACAGAGTATTTTAAGTGTAAGTGTTCGCATCGGCACCTCCGTGTTAGCTGTTATGTCCTTCCCCTCCCCCCCCCCACATACTAATATAACACAAACACTGTAGATGCGAAAACAAGAATAAAATGGTTCTTAACTTACTGAATCAAGTCATGTCAACTTAAAATGGACCGAGAATTGTTACCGAGTTGTGTACTTACAGTAAAGGTTGAAATCAGTGCAATTACAAACTAGTAACATTTGGAATTTTTTTTATAATAAATAGAAATAAAAAATAAATAAATAAAAAAGGCAGTCCTCACCTTCTGTGTGGAACTTTGAGGCCAATACAGTGACTTCACTGAGCCGATCCGAGCTCAGTGTGACCGAGCCATCCTCTCTGGTATCACCCACTATCATCTTTATTTTATCTCCTAGTGATACAGCAGAGAGCTGTTGTAGGACATCAGACTCCCCTGGAGACAGACAGAGAGTTGGATAACTTCATTAAAGACACTAAAATATAGTCAGACAACATATCATTTGTTGTTCATCAGATCCCACACCCATACCTCTGCAAGTAACCATCTCAAAGATGTCCTTCCTTTCCTTCAGACCCTGAAGCAATCTGGCATGTCCTCCTTCCTCGAAGAGACTCAATTCTGACACCTTCAGGCTGACCAAAAACCTTTGCTTTTCTTCATCCAGATTGGTCACTTTGGCAACAACTGTCTGGCCGATCTCAAAGATGCCTGATGTGTTTGTGATGAACTGGTCGGCCATGGCCTACAATGAGATTGAAACACAACGTCAAATCTAATAAGTAAACAAGTGTTGAGTACTGCTACTTCTAGTCGACATCAGAAATACTAGTCATTTATTATTATTTTTTTTGCATATTTATGTTTCGCTTATAGGCTACTGGTTATGAGGGACAATTACCTCTATACTTCTAGTCTTATCAACAACAGCAGAGTTATAGTGATTTTGTTGTCATTTTTGTTTAATGTCTATGTATACTTAAATGTTAATGACATTAGTTGTGGCACACATCAACACCAAAACTGTCATTTCACACAAAATACCATCCAAACAACCAAAATGCTAACATACATCTTTAGGAGCGAGGCCGAAGAGTCCGTGCGGGAAACCGACGAAGACTCCATAAGGCATGATGTTCTTCACCCAGCCAAGCATCTGCATCCCCACCTGGAGGTCAGAGAATTGCTGCGGGACCTTGTTGTCCTCCAGATAGGCCTTCAGTAGGGGTTTTTTGGTGAGAGTCTGAACAGGACTAGGTTAAGTAGAACTGAACGATAAGCGGAATTAGAGCTGCATGATTCTGGATAAAGTGAGAAAATTATTATTTTTGTTTCAAACAGAGATCATGATTCTCCCACGATTCCGAAAAAACAACTAAACAAAATAACATCATTTACTAGAGGTTGTGACAAAATGTTTATTGCTGCAATATATTTAAAAAAATAAATAAATAAATAAATAAATAAATAAATAAATAAATAAATAAATAATATATATATATATATATATATATATATATATATATATATATATATATATATATATATATATATAACTAATTTGAATTAATTATTCTTTTTAAAATCGAATGGAATGAATGATTCAATGACTCACTCATAAAAGCTTCACTTGTTTCTTCACTGGATAAATCAGTCTTTTTGAACAAATCTCTTAAATGAGTGATTCAATGACTCACTCATAAATACAGCATCTGAAATCGCATACTTCCCCACTTTATTGTAGGTGAAAAAAGTATAAAAGTTTAGAAATATATGCATTAATCGAGATTAATCGTTGCAGCCCTAGCTCTAATACAGATTTTTTAGTTGCTAAACAACTTATTTTTACAGACAACGATAAGAATGATTGAGTGAGGATACAATGCCCTTTTTCTTGTTTTTGGTGAGACACATTATATTAGAGACGGCGTCGCCCTCCTCCAGCGCCATCCACAGGGGAAAGCAGTTGCTCACATGGTCAGAGAGATGCACTGTGGGTATGAAAGCTGGCACCTCCTCGGGAACAATGGAGACCTCCAAACCATCCACTACTTTGCAGCATACTCTTGCATTGACTGTCTAAATAGGAAATGACGTAAAGAGAAATATGTACTAATTCATTTTCTGTGGTTCACAAAGATAATATGTATAAAAAAAGTTTCAGTCAAATTACCTTTCCAACCACAAAGTCAAATTTCTCAGTTTGCGACTCCTTTATATCTCCCTCAGAAACGGCCTTGAAGGATAAACACAGCTTCTTATTTTCCGGGTCACAACTCAAGACTTTGGCCTGGACAACCTGTAGAATGTAATTAAAAGAATTCCCCAAGTGTTAATTAGTGCGAACTGAAGATGAAAACACTTCAAGAGACATAGAAGTGTGTGACTGGAATACATTTGACAAAAACACAGCATTTTATTTTAAAAATTTTTTTTTAAACCTTCACCAATTTGATCAAAAATATTACAAGTTAAAATGTAATGTATTCCTGTCACATTCCAAAGCTGAATCTTCAGCATCATTACTACTGAAACTTACTGATCCCAAAGTTTAAAAACTTTTTAACTAGATGCCCTTGACCATTTTTAAATATTGCTCTGACCTGGCCAATGAAGAAGAGACCTTCTGGATTGTCCACACGCTCAGTGGACAGCTCCTTTACAGGAACCAAACCCTTCACGTCTTCATAGAAATGAACGATGCAGCCAAACTTCTTCACACATACGATGAAGCCGTGAGATATGCGGCCCACCCTGGCATCAGAGTAGGACTGGAAGAGAGGGAGTGTGGACTCAACAAGGGCCTTTTTCTTGGTCAGGATCAACCTCTTGTTCTGAGCATCCACTGATAATACCTAAAAAGAATCAAAGTTAAAATAATTAGAAGAAAGGCTACAAAGACAGTTTTAGAGACAACCAAGATCGCATTGACACACTACAGCAAAAGATATAAATAACTGGCTTAAAACCATTTTGTGGGTGTGTGTGTGTGAAAATACTAACATGCCTAAGACTTTTGCACAGTAGTGCATATCATTACTAAGGTGTCACATGATCCTTCAGAAATCAGTTTAATGCTGATTTGATGATCAAGAAACATTTCTTAACAGCTGTGTGCTTTTTTTCATGATTGTTTGATGAATAGAAAGTTCAAAAGAACAGCATTCATCTGAAATAGTAAGCTTTTGCAACATTATAAATGTCTTTACTTGATCCATTTAATGTGTCCTTGCTGAATAAAAGTACTGATTTCTTTAAAAATAAAGAAATCAATATAAAATATAAATAAATTAAAGGTGCCTTAGAATTAAAAATTGAATTTATCTTGGCATAGTTAAATAACAAGAGTTCAGTACATGGAAATGACATACAGTGAGTCTCAAACTCCATTGTTTCCTCCTTCTTATATAAATCTCATTTGTTTAAAAGACCTCAGAAGAACAGACAAATCTCAACATAACACCGACTGTTACGTAACCGTCGGGATCATTAATATGTACGCCCCCAATATTTGCATATGCCAGCTCATGTTCAAGGCATTAGACAAGGGCAGCCAGTATTAACGTCTGGATCTGTGCACAGCTGAATCATTAGACTAGGTAAGCAAGCAAGAACAATAGCGAAAAATGGCAGATGGGGCAATAATAGCTGACATGATCCATGATTACATGATATTTTTAGTGATATTTGTAAACTGTCTTTCTAAATGTTTTGTTAGCCGTTGCTAATGTACTGTTAAATGTGGTTAAAGTTACCATCGTTTCTTACTGTATTCACGGAGACAAGAGAGCCGTCGCTATTTTCATTTTTAAACACTTGCAGTCTGTATAATTCATAAACAACTTCATTCTTTATAAATCTCTCCAACAGTGTAGCATTAGCCGTTAGCCACGGATCAAAGCCTCAAACTCATTCAGAATCAAATGTAAACATCCAAATAAATACAATACTCACATAATCCGACACATGCATGCAGTATGCATGACGAACACTTTGTAAAGAACCATTTTGAGGGTTATATTAGCTGTGTGAACATTGTTTATGCTGTTCAAGGCAAGCGCGAGCTCCGGGGGCGGGGGAGCGGGAGATTTAAAGGGGCCGCAGCATGAATTGCCGCATTTCTAATTATGCCCCAAAATAGGCAGTTAAAAAAATTTATTAAAAAAAAAATCTATGGGGTATTTTGAGCTGAAACTTCACAGACACATTCAGGGGACACCTTAGACTTATATTATATCTTGTAAAAAAATGTTCGATGGCACCTTTAATAAATAAATAAAACTTACTGACCCCAAACTTTTGAACGGTAGTATATAATGTTACAAAAGCTTTCTATTTCAGATGCTGCATGACATTTTTTATTTTTCAAAAAAAAAAAAAAATCAAAATTTATTATGACTTTATCATCGCTGGTTAAACAGCCTCACCCTGCACTTGACTTTCAAACCCTCAAAAAACCTCTTCTCTGGGTTCTGTAGGACGACATCGGCAAGGTGAGTTCTGGGTATCATTCCTCTGATGTGGTCTGTGATTCTCACATTAACGCCATGTTGATGCAAACCTGTAACTTTACCCTGAAAACCAGAAGCAGCATGTGACCAGCATTACATTGATTGTTTTATGTGACATTTGCTGTAGATGCATTTCTATTTTGTCTTGCCCACCTCAACAATTTGTCCCACTTTGACGTCTTGATATCTGAAGAAGGTCGTTTCAATAGTGCTCCTATAAAACAAAAGAAAACAAACAACAAATCATAGAACAAACAAGCCACTCAGAACACCCTAGTGAATTCACATAGTGACTTCATATCAACCAACCTTCGCAGTGTGGCCAGGTGAATTTGCTCCATGGGACTGTAATCTATGATTCTCAGAGTGTGTTCAGATTGGGACAGCAAGCGGTTTGGGTTGAACTCTTCATTTGGCTCCTTCATGAGGTTTTTCTACATGCAAAAAGCAAATAAAACTTCATTAGACTTACAGATTGGCTCCAGTTTTAAATATGGATTATTATTATGGATTATTTATTAACCCACTGGTGTCATATGGATTACTTTTATGATGGATGGATGCGCTTTTTGGAGCATCAAAAACTCACTATTCAATGCCATTATAAAGCAGGGAAGAGCCAGGATATTATTTAATATAACTCTGTGTTTGTCTGAAAGAAGATACACCTAGGATGGCTTGAGGGTGAGTAAATCATGGGATAATTTTCATTTTTGGATGAACTATTCCCTTAACTGGTCTCGGGTCAGTTTTATAATGCAGGTCCAATTTGAATGAATTTAATGAATTTTATTAGTTATGCGGCTATAATACAAAAACAAGAATGATAGTTAATTGCTTCTAATTTACGTACACTGCCAAATCCCTGCCTAATAACTCAAATCAAGCACTATAAAAGGATAAAAACACATTTTGCAGAGCCTTCATATTTAATAATATTTAATTATTTATAGATTACATTTAATAGACTAGATGTTCATTAAAATATTAGCAATTGGCTTGTAAAAGGAGTCATAATACCAGGGTTATTAAACTTATTTGAAATTACAAACTAAAACCATAAAAAAAAAAAAAAAAACCTTTAACCTTCAAAATAATCAAACTGAAAAAAATTAAACATTTCATTTCAGCTAGTTGATAAGACTGCAATAACTAAAACTAAATTAAACAATATAATCTATAAAGATAAAAATGTCAAAAACTCAATGATTTCAAAATAACACTGCATTATACATGTAGTTTACATGTAAACAAGTTTTTCATTGCAATTACAGCCTGTAGTGTTTCAAACACTGCAAAAACAATGATTCATTTTGCGAAGCAACTGGTTCAATTGATTCAGAGTTTCAAAAAGCTTTGTTTCTCCCATCACTAGTGTGTAGTGCATCATTGACAACATCTGCTTCATACTCACATGCACAAAAGCTGTGGTACCGTCAGGCAACTTCATCAAGGCTCCTGAGTGATAGTGCAAAACTGTCATCTTACAGCCCTGCACCACCTCACCCACCCGCTGGCTGAAGTACTTATCCAGCACACCGCCCCCTGGTGGCAGAAGATGGCTGTGCAGGGACAGGCTCACATGCCGCGTGGACGGCTCCACGTGCAGAACCCGTGCCAGAACCTGAAAAGAGTGGGAAGATGCAGAAACAACTTAATTACTGACAATTAGTATTATTTATTTATACTATTAAAGTTATTCATATTTTGAATTAGCTTTTTTATTTTAATTTTAGTTACATTTTTATTAATTTTGTTTTGTGCTTTTGTCATTTTTATTACTTTGTTTATTTTAAAGGGGTCATGAATGCATATCTGGAAAATGTTTACTACATTTATACTATTACAGCTGTTGAGATTAACTAATCGTAAGTGTTGATTATTATACAATATTAATATTTAATTTTAGCATTTTATTTGACAACGTAATAGTTTTAGTTAACAAAAATAACCCCACTGAGAACAAAATGTTTCAGGTAAAAACACATAGCCATCAAACAAAAACACTTTACCACAATTTTAAAGCACTGTCACTACGGTCTTTGGACTTATACCTCTTGCCCTTGGCTGTAGGTAGATGCCTTGTCCTCATCAAGGTGCAGAAAATCAACCACTCCGGTGAAAGATGAAAGAAACGTCACGATAAGCCCGTGAGGAGTAACCTGGCATGACAAGACATCGGCAGCTATATCAGTGTCTCAAAGATAAAGACAATGACCTAAAACACTTGTAAAAAAAGGGAATTTAACATATAAACAGCTTTCTTTCAGTCGTATATTAAACTGGAACTTGAGGAAGCATTTTAGCATTGACCATAAAGTGCTACAGTGCCCTCCCACGTTTTCAGCAGCGTTCATTTCTCCCATAAGGATTTAAAAAAAACTCTTTGTTAAAGCGTTATAAGCCATGAACCAAGTCAATAAGCTATGAGGCTAATAACAACATTACAAACTATGATTTGAAGCAAAAAAGTTGAAAATCAGACAAAAACACAAAGGTAAAGACACAACAATCCCATGAAACATTGCGAACAGCATAATCGAATTGAAAATGATGGAGAAAAATAAAACTACTAATTTAAAAATATATATATATAAAACAATATATTTTAAGTTTTTTGCAAAATATGCATAAATCATAGTTTCAAATATTTATGTATTTTGAGAGCATATCTAAAAAGTTTTTGCTGTGTTCTGCTGGTTTTGACTGATTGGTGGATTTTCTGCACAGCATCATGGGTAATGTAGTTTTTCACCAGGAATTCCACCGTTAAACATGATTATTTTAAAAATAAATTGAAACAATGCAGACTGACGGCTTCAAAAGAAGCAAATTCCATCAATTAACAACCTCGTAGCTCACAGTAGGTCTGTCTTTTAAAGTTTATAAGTTCATTAATAATCACTTTTCCTATGGAGAAAATGAATGGAGTTTTTACTTCTGTTGTACTTGTATTACACTTCATGCTTAAAGCGTTACATCCAGCTGACTTACCAGGGTATCTGCAGGGTTCTTAAAATCAAAATTAAGGCCTTCTGACCTCTTGAAATTATAATTAGGACTTTTCTTATACCATTTAAGATATGAAAAATTTATGGCCTGAATTTAACACTTTGTAAGGTATTTTAAGGATCCGCAGGGTCCCTGCTTACCTTCTTTATGCGTGCGCGGATTAGGAGTCCAGGCAGGAGAGTGTCTAGAGTCCATCCATGCTGAATCGTTATAAAGGCCTTTGCGAGAGCCTGGGGATTCTGGGTCAGACGGACCACACGACCATCGTTCTTGACTTCCTCTATCAGGATCGACATGTACTGACCCACATTCAGATCTGAGATAAACAGGAAACTTACAATCATAATGCTGCTTTTATCCTGACCCAGACATAGCCTTAAAAGGACAGTTCTCCCAAAAAAGATTGTTGTTGTCATTCCAAACTTGTATAACTATTATTTACAAGAAATAGAGAGGGAAAAAAAAAAAAAAAAAAAAAAAAAAAACACACCACAGGGGCAAAAAGAAGAACAAGCACAAATAATAATAATAAATACTAAACAATACGTCTCATGATGTAACATATATATATATATATATATATATATATATATATATATATATATATATATATATATATATATATATATATAAAAAATAATATAAAAAGAATTTTATAAGGAATGAAAAAATAATATAATATAAAAAGGTAAAATGTAAATAATATTTTCGTGTTTTATTTTTAATATTCTAGAACTAGTTCATGTCATACAGGTTTGGAATGACATTAAGATGAGTAAATTATGGCAATTATTAATTATTATCTATTTTTTAAGTGAATTACCGGTAATCCTCTAAACCATTATGATGTGGGTGATTCATCTTGCCATTGAACTATAATAAACAGTTTATGTACATGAATCAGATGTAATGTTGCTGTATTCGCACATGATTCTCTACCTTGTTTTGAAGCTGTGCTCTTTTTGGGCAGGAAAGCTTTAGTGCCACTGACTCCAATGTCAACCAGGTAGCCGTGATCTTCCACACTCTCCACACAACCACTCAGAGTCTGAAACATTAAGAGGGTTTGCTCTTAATTCATGAGTGACAATTACTCATAAAAGATTATATATACTACCATTTGTTTAAAAGTTTAGGGTCAGCAAGATGTCTTGTTTTTAATAAATTAAAACTTATTTAGCAAGGGTACATTCAAAAGTGACAGTGAATACATTTATAATGTTACAAAAATGTTCTATTTCAAATAAATTCAAATATAATAATAAAGTTCTTTAAATTTTCTATTTATTAAAGAATAAAAAGTTTAAAAATGTCTCAGTTTCCACAAAAACATTAAGCAGCACAACTGTTTTTAACACTGATAATAAGAAATGTTTGTTGAGCAGCAAATCATCATATTAGAATGATTTCTGAAGGATCATGTGACACTGAAGACTGGAGTAATGATGCTGTTACAGTGTTTACTTCCTTTTTATTCATATATTTTTTAAACAATTTCTTTATTTGTGGACCATACTGGGATAATAGGATTTCAAGAAGCAAGAAGTCTGTTTATTTTACAGATTTATTTTTTATTTCATTTTTTTAAATTATTTATTTTTTATGTATTAAATATTAAGTACAATAAATACAAATTATAAATAGTTATATCAGCTTTATATTGCCCACCCTGCCCTCTAAGATATCGACATCAGCCATTTAAAAAAAAAAAAAAAAAAAAAATCAATATCGTCGACCACGACTTATAATGTTAATGAAAGATTGCAAAACTCACCATTCCAGGTTTCAAAGTGCCTGAACTCAACACCTTGTTAACCTCTTTTGGGTTGATTGACACTTTAAGACTAACATGACCCTCCTTAGCAGAGTCTAAAGACGACACAACACATCTGACCAGCATTCCAGGAGTAAGTAGTTCTGAGAGAGGGACAACTGCCTATGAAGAGTAGACAAACACAAACAAAATGCATTATACTGTTACATATATAGCAACATTTTTACAGTTTCTGTCCTTGTGCAGTTGCGTTACCTCTAAACTGTCTTCAGAGTCCAGTCTGTTATTAAGAATGTTGGTGTAGGAGTCACAGATGTTGTAGATTGGCAGGTAACCAATGAGACCGCTTGGGAGACCGACTACCACCTCAAACTCTGACACTTCCTTCACGCAACCCAGTATCAGAGTGCCAATATTCAGATTCTAGACAGAGAAAATGGGGAAGAAACCTGGATGATCAGGCACAAATGCAATGGCATGACAAACAAAAAACATTAAAATGATAAAATTGTGTGTGTGTTTGTGTGTGTGTGTGATATATATATGTATGACACCCTGGACCACAAAACCAGTCATAAGTCACACTGATATGTTTGTAGCAATAGCCAAAAATACATTGTGTGGGTCAAAATTATTGATTTTTCTTTTATACCAAAAATCATTAGGATATTAATTAAAACTCATGTTCCATGAAGATATTTTGTAAATTTCCTACTGTAAATATATCAAAAACGTATTTTTGAGAGTAGATATGCATTGCTAAGGACTTTTTTCTTTGTATCAGTCAAAATAGTAAAAGATTATCCTACAATATATGTGACATCAAATAAGGGTTAGCACAAAAGTAATCTAAATGTAATCCAAAAGTAGTCTGATTACGTTACCAAAAATTATTATATTACTGATTACAAATGTTGTTGTGTAATTTGTAATTAGTAACTGATTACAATTCATAAGTAACCTACCCAGCTCTGTATGTATATATGTATGTGTATATACATACATAAATATACACACATATATGTGTGTGTGTGTGTATATATATATATATATATATAGTAGTCAACATTTGAAGTGGATCAAAACCTTTCATCAAAGTTGTCCTAAAACCTTCTTCTTAGGACAACTTTGATTAACTTTTTTGATCCACATCAAATGTTGACTACTGTAATATATATATATATATATATATATATATATATATATATATATATATATATATATATATATGTGTATATAATTTGAAAAAATTACATAAATATAAATGAATTTTTTCTCTACAAAATTACCCAAAGATGAAGAATTTCCACAGTAGTGGCAGTATTGAGCTTTAACTTCTCATCAACCACTTTTTGTTTTTTAATTTTTTCCTCTTCATCCTGTTCCACGTTCTTCTTCTTCTTCTTCACCGCTGTTTCACGGTTCTGAAAAATATTCATGTACATTACACTCATGACAAGCTGTGCAATCAACTGTATGCTCATTGATCTGAATCACTGCAGTCTCCACCACCACCACCATCATCATCATCATCATCATCATCATCATCATCATCATCTTACTTCAAAAAGATTGCCCACATCATGTGTTTTAACACGTTTGGGCTCAGTGGTCTTCTTCTCTGCTCCGCCACGGGGGAAATCTTCCTCCATAGATGCCATTCTGTACCTTTACCTAAATAGAAGGGCTCTAGTGAGTTCCATAAAACATATTTCGAGTCTTATTAGAAAATAATTACCATTTTAAAGGCAACTCATTTAACTGACCAAGAACAATTAACCTTACACATGCCTGCGTCTTTACAAAACTGCACATGAAAAACACAACATGCACATACACTATGACACAACGTTTAATCAAAATATTCCTTGCATTTAAATACGCAACATAGGTCATTAAATTAAACCCCCAGCAATAACAACAAACTGATTATACTTACGTTGGAAAACTCTGTGAATCAATGTAAAACGCTTTCATGCAAGTAAATCACACATGTTTCTCACAAGCATGCCATCATTACGACCCGGACGCGAACACTGGGAGGCGGGACTTACTGTTGCAGTGAAAAGAGAAAGAATCAACCAATAGGAGGATGGGATTATTAGATTGGCGTCTCTGTAAGCCTATCGTTTCAGTGTGAAAAGCGATTGACGTGAGTGTCATCCAATGAGCACAGTTCATTCAAGCTATCACCGCGAAGGTGGGGTTTCCTCAAATCACTCACTTTCCGGCGTCTCCATTGAAGGGCACCAGTTTGCTTGGTAAGTCATCATGTCTTATATTTTAACAGAAATATATGTATTTTAGCGTGTTTTAGAAAGCGAGGCTTTTATGTTGCTTGCAAAACAAATATATTCTGCTTGGTAAAACAGAGAGGGTGCGTTTACATTAAAGATGTTCGTGTTAGCAAACGGATTTAAACATATATTATTAAACATTTATGAATATCAAACATTAGAAATTAGTTATAAAATATCGTGTTGAAACTACAACTGTATTTCACAAAAACAGCCTGCCATTACTCTAATATGCAGTGTTGTCCTTTACGCATTTTGCGTGACCTTACGTAATAATGAAGAACGATTCGTAACTTTGTATTGATGCTCCTTTATGAATTCTTGATCGCCAGATTGCGCACAGAAATCATGGGTGGACACGACGCTGGAACTCAACACCAGTTCACTGGCATCGCCAAGTACTTCAATTCATACACCATCACTGGCAGGAGGAATGTAAGCTGAATTGGTTTAATAAGATTGTTTCCAGTAGGGAATAAAAAAATAATTGACACTTTCCCCCCTCAGAATTGCAAACTATAGGCCTTCTGGTTTCACAGACAGGGCTTAGATTAAGCCAGAATTAGGCCTTAGTTCAATCAGGACATTCAATTAGCTTTTATAAACGTACATTAGAAAAAAACATCATTGGTGTGCATCTTGAGACAAAACAATGGCATTGACACAATTTAAGATATGTCAGCACCAGTTGCTTTCATTTAAAACGGCTCAAATGTACATTTTAGTCTGGGGGTTAGGCTTAAAGGATTAGTCCACTTTTAAATAAACTTTTCCTGATATTTTACTCACCCCCATGTCATCCAAGATGTTCATGTCTTTCTTTCGTCAGTTTTTAAGGAAAACATTCCAGGATTTTTCTCCATATAGTGGACTTCAATGGCTACCAACAGGTTGAAGGTCAAAATTATAGTTTCAGTGCAGCTTCAAAGGGCTTTAAACGATACCAGATGAGGAATAAGGGTCTTATCTAGTGAAACGATTGGTCATTTCTGAAAAAAAAAATACAACCGTTTATGCTTTATAAACACAAAATATCGCCTTGAACGTACTTTCCGTTTCCACATTCTTCAAAACGCTTACGCTGAATGTCCTACGCCTTCCCTATTCAATTTACGGAACGAACGTGGCGCCAGTTTAGTTTTTTTCCATAAGTAGAATAGGGAAGGCGTAGGACATTGAAATCCACTATATGGAGAAAAATCCTGGAATGTTTTCCTCAACCATAATTTCTTTTCGACTGAAGAATGAAAGACATGGACATCTTGGATGACATGTGGGTGAGTAAATTATCAGGAAAAGTTTATTTAAAAGTGGACTAATCCTTTAAGCCTTGTCTGTAGGATAGAGTTCAAATTTTAATTGCGGGATTTTATCTCACAATTCTGGCTTTTTTCCCTCAAAATTGCGAGTTATACCGTTCAAATTTTAATTGTGACTTTTTTCCCCCCTCAGAATTGCAAACTATAGGCCTTCTGGTTTCACAGACAGGGCTTAGATTAAGCCAGAATTAGGCCTTAGTTCAATTAGAACATTTAATTAGCTTTTATAAACGTACATTAGAAAAAAACATCATTGGTGTGCATCTTGAGACAAAACAATGACAATGACATAATTTAAGATATGTCAGCACAAGTTGCTTTCATTTAAAATGGCTCAAATGTACATTTTAGTCGGGGGTTAGGCTTAAGCCTTGTCTGTGAAACTGGGGGATAGAGTTCAAATTTTAATTGTGAGATATCTCAAAATTCTGGCTTTTTTCCTCAAAATTGTGAGTTATACACTTAATTTTAATTGTGAGTTTTTGTCTCCCAATTCTGGCTTTCTTTCCCTTAGAACTTTGAGATACAAACTCAGAATTGCGATTATACAGTTCAAATTTTTTTTTTTTTTTTTGTCTTGCAATTCAATCTTTTTTTTTTCAGCAGAATTGCAAATTATACCGTTCAAATTTTAATTGCGAGTTTTTGTCTCACAATTCTGAGGTAAAAGGTAAGAATTGCGAGTAATGAACTCGGTATTGTGAGAAATCAAGTCAGAATTGCGAGTCTAAAAAGGCGCAACCTTTTTATTTCTTGCTAGGTGGCGGAAAAAAGTTTCCATACTTTGTTTCCCACAAATTAAAAGTACTTTATGTAAACTGGACTTTTTTTTTTTTTTTTCCCCTTTGACTCCAGTGTGTGTTGGCCACATATGCCAGCATCGCTGCCATTATCCTCTTCTTCAAATTGAAGCCCAAGAAGCAAAAGGCTGTGACATCAAGTTAATTTATAGTAAGTGTCACCTGAATTTAATTTAATGCATATTCATTTTCCATTTCCAAAAGTTGCATTTGCATTCCAACTCTTTACCTCTTTCTCTTCAGGATGTTTTGTGAATGCAGAATACATGGAGGGGAAGCTGGATGTCCTTGTTTTGACCACATAACTTCAGTTTAACTATGTAAAGAATAAAAAAAAACACACCCAACAAACGCTGTGTAGAAAACTTGTTTTATTTACAATGAGGCACTCGTATAAAAGCTTGTACAGAAATTGAGAGCAGCGCTCATATACAGCACATTGCAAAAATCAAGGAGCAGATTCTGAATTAGAATGGAAAAGTTTAAAGAGACAAAACAAGACCAGCCATGACATTGAGACATTTGATGCATAAGGGCCTTGAAAACAAGCATAGAGAAAAAGTAAGCTTAAGAGCATAAGGTGTCCAAACACGGTCCTGGAGGGCCACTGACCTGCAGAGTTTAGCCTCAACACACCTGCCTGGAAGTTTCTAGTATGCCTAGTAAGACCTAGTTAGGTTCAGGTGTGTTTAATTGGGGTTGGAGCTGAACTCTGCAGGACAGTGGGCCTCCAGGAGCAGGATTGGACACCCCTGGTGTAAGATCTAGGATCAGCATATGAATGACGAAAGAGGTATTGGTCGCTGCTCCCAGGTATGCTCAGTGCTTGATAAGGTCTTTCACTTCGCTTGAAACTATTTAACATGTTAGGGTAAGCGGTAATCTTTAAATAATATGCACCATTCATGAAAAACACACGGCTACATAAAGTCATTGTCCTCTGAAATATGTGGTCACTTCACTGGGAGTTGTATGCCCCTGCGGCCAGTAGCAGGTTGCGTCTGGTGAAGTGCAGGTGGGTGACGGGTGTGGATTTGCTGTGGTACGTCCCCAGCAGCAGCTCCTGAGAGTTATCAGGCAGGTGGATGTGGCCCGTTGCTGCAGTGAAGTCGTCCGTCTCTACTTCATCGAAAGCCTTCATGGAGTCCCACAGCCGAACTGTGTTATCCATAGAGCCTGGAACAAATTACTTTTATTACTATCAAAGCCTGAGAAATTAAGAAAAATGTAATTCTTTGAAATGGAACAGTTTAGTGAACCTTAAAGCTAAAATTTGCATATGCGTGTTGAGTATCTTATTTGATACATCAGGCTTTTATGGCTCATACAGTATGATATAAGAGAATATGGAGCTCATACTCGGCGATAATAACACCAAGTTGCCGATGTTTACATGGCCAAAAGTAAGGTGAAAACAGATGTTAGCTTACAATGCAAACCAATGAGATCTTTATAACAGTATGGTTGACTACTTAAATAAAAATGCATATAAATGTCAGTTGCCACTACATTTCTCCCAATAACTTAGGCCCACCTGGTATTAATAAGCATTTTGGTGCTTCAGGACACTCGTTTACAGCTATTTTTTAAATCAGTATTTTAATTAGTCTCTTATCCACTTTCAACCACTTCAGTCCTGATTTCTTCGAGGGGAGGGTCTATGGGTGGGTAAATGTATGGGTTTTTCAAATCTTTCGATCTAATGGACAAAATAAGCTCTTGTAATTTACATATGAACGCGCACGGAGACAACGTAAATGGAGAGCAGCAGCTTTTGTTTCTCCTCTGACAGCTGCAAGACCATACCGGATGCAGTAAAAATTTCATGGAAATAAGATAAGTGTAATATTTTAAAATTAGGGATGTAACGATTCACTCAACTGACGATTCGATGTGATTCACGATACTGGTTTCACGATTCGATTTTCTCATTTTTTTTTTTTACAAAATGAGATTTAAATGAGAAAAATGTCTTTTTATTATTTCTCAGACATAATGTTGCATATTTATATATCTTTATAACAAAACTAAATTGAAATAAAAAAAAAAATCCAGGCAACCACTGCATTTTAATTACAATCCCAACAAAGATGCTGCATACATGCAGCATGAGTAGTTTTTAATTTAAATTATAATAATTTTTAACATTTGAAGCAAAAACAGAATCTTCAGACTTTAGCTTGTGAAATTATGCTACATAAAACTTCATAACAGTAGACGGGCTGCATGAGAACGCAAATTCACTGTCTTGACACCAGGTGGCGCTTATGGAACAGTGGCAATACAGCGCTTCCTTGGTTACCACTGTAAACAAAGCAGCGCTGTGCGCTTATAAAAACTACTTTAAAATGCATTGTACGCAAGTAAGATGAAAAGAAAATACTATCTAAACTTTTCTGAACACAGTCAGCTCTCCTCAGATATACATTCATATAAACCCCCGCCCCTAAATGTATTGCGATTCATTTAGCATCTCAACCGACTTGAATCGTCACGTTTTTGATTTTCAACCGGTTCCGGATGCATCGTTACATCCCTATTTAGAATCATACTTAGTGGCTTTTTACTCGCTACAAAGTATAAACTATCAATGAGATGTTGATAATTTGGAGGCCTGTATCAAATATGATACTGTAGTTACACTTTATGTCAATCTAAACAAAACAAGTCCTAATCTGTGGTCATAAACGTGGTCTTGAGATACAGAGCTAGAAATCCTAACCTGATGCGAGGATTTCTCCATCTCTGCTGAACCTGAGGGCATAAATTGTGTCAGTGTGGCCCTTCAGTTCTCCGATCATCAGCCCATGTCCAATATCCCATAGTAAAACTCTCCCGTCTGTGGATCCAGATGCCAGGAACTTTCCATTAGGTGAGAATGCAAGACAATGGATGGGACCCTGAAAATCAAACACGATCACTTTTTATTATTTACTCATATGACTCGGCATATGGGAAAGTTGGGGTATAAAAGGATCATTGGGTGATAAACTGCAAAGAATGAACATAATAAAGAAGAGTTGAGCAGGTTTGAAAGTGTTGTGTTTAAAATTACATGAGAAGGAACTGTTTGTTTTTAACTGATTTATAGTTTTTTTTTTTGTAAACATTAATAGAAATAAAGCAGAAAAACATAAAATATAAATATTAGATGCATTTAAACTTAATGAGAAAATTACAACTATTGCCTTGGCAAGAAACTGATATAAACTAAAGTATTAAATACTAAAACTGGAAAAAAAAAAAAGAAAAGCTAAACAAAAATAATGAGAAAAAAATAATAATAAAAATAACACATAAAATGGATAAACTAAAATAATAAAAAAATAAGTTATTTATAAATATTATTAAATCTTACAATAGTAGGACTATAAAAATAACACACACAAAAAAAAAAAAAAAAAAAACACTCGAGAAGGAGCAATAATGAAAGAACTTCACAGAGACAGTGATGCAATGCAAATTGAGCAAATGGGATTAATGGTGATATCATTCATTCAATCACCTTTGGAAGACTTCAGTACCTTGTGACCTGTAAAAATGCGGACACAGTTTCCATTCAGGACATCCCAGAGCCGTATAGTGCGGTCGGTCGAGCCTGTGGCCACATAGTTCGAGTTGGGGTGGAATCGCGTGCATGTGACGTCAGCCAGATGCCCAGCAAATATCCGCAATGGCTGGTAATGGTCCGTCGCCCAGAGCCTGGGAAACAAATGAAGATTTAACATGAATTTTTGATTAAGGTCTTGAAAACATATGCAATATCTTGTCATTCACTGGCAAGTCTCTTGATAAACGAATTATGAAACAAGCCATATGATAATCATTCTACACCCTCTTTGGGTGTATGCTGATTTAAATAATAACATCATTACAGTAATGAGAATCCGGCATACCGTGCCACTCTGTCATGTCCTCCAGACACAAAGTAATAGCCGAAGGGTGAGAACTGAGTGTCCCACACTGGATAGTTGTGTCCTTTATACCCCACGAGACATGTAAACGTCTGAAGGCTCCACAGTCTGACTGTACCGTCCTCAGAACTGGACAACAGATAGTTCCTAAGAGACAGATGAAGATATTAAACCACACTGTCAGCTCAGCTGCTGCAGAACGCTTCAAAATTGCAGAAAGATAACAAATCATGAAAAAATGTTTAGTCGATAGTAGGGCTGCACGATATATCGCATGAGATTGTCACGCGCATTTCGTCAGTAAAGCCGGTTCCCTGATTACCGCTAAATCGCCATCACCTGCTTTCAAATGTTGCGGCATTTAATAGACAGAGCCGTAGATCACTGAAAAGCCACGCAATATCGCGTTCATATCGCAGATGAATCGCCTTCGATAATGAACACGATATTGCGTGGCTTTTCAGTGATCTATGGCTCTGTCTATTAAATGCCACTCCATTTGAAAGCAGGTGATGGCGATTTAGCGGTAATCAGGGAACCGGCTTTACTGACGAAATGCGCGTGACAATCTCATGCGATATATCGTGCAGCCCTAGTCGATAGCAAACAAATTGTTTGGTTGGTCTTATGCTTACACACCTCCAAAGGTTGTCCTGTATTACTTAGAGGAGCATTTCATGGTGATACAAGTTACTTTCGACGACATGTTTGATACCTGTCTGGACTGAAGCTGACGCCATACACCGGACCGCTGTGACCGTGTAGGATTTTAGACTCACTGGCCGTCTTCTCATCCATAATCCTCTCCAGAACGTCATCAGACTCTTTATCAATCAGATTCAGGTCTAGAGAAAAGGACAGCATGATTAAAATTGTGCGAGGCATCATACACCACTTACACTGGGGTCTAGAAATAAAAAAATCTTTAAAAAGCCAAACATGAAAATACTGTCATCATTTACTCTCATGTCATTCCAAACCCGTAAGACTTTCGTTCATCTTCGAAACACAAATGAAGATATTTTTAATGAAATCTGAGAGATTTCTGTCCCTCCATTGAAAGTTTATTCAACGAAGCTTCCACAAGAACCAAAGAGGTTTGTTTGTGCGTCAAGCCACAAACCATATTTGATGTGCTCTATGTATGTTCACTGATTAATGTTTAAATGTGAATAAAAGCCTAAATTAAATCTGTTCATCATATAAAGCGATCGAGTCTTTTCAAAAGACTTGGATTAAACCGCTCGATTCTTATAGATTTATTTTACAATCTCTTTATGAACTTTTTGAACCGTCAAGAGTTTTCGGTGAACAGACTTTCAGTTGAGTGACAGATATCTCTCGGATTTCATTAAAAATATCTTTATTTGTGTTTCAAAGATAAACAAAAGTCTTATGGGTTTGCAAGGTTTCTCATGGAAGAACATGAGAGTGAGTAAATGATGACAGAATTTTCAGTTTTGGGTGACCTTTCCCTTTAAACCTGGAAATAAAAGTTATAGGACTATTAAAACTAAGATATCAAAAGTAAAATTTTCACTCAAATACTTGTGAGAGTAATAAGAAAGTTCCTTACCTGCTGCAGATTTGACTTTGCGTAATTTTTTGGGTGTGACGCTCCACACGCGAACCGTGGAGTCTGCAAATCCTCCCGCTAACAGACTGGAGTCGTCAGTGAAGTCAACCGCCGTCAAACCCTGAGCGACAACACGCGATCAGCACATGCAAAGTTAAGCAAACGCCAAAGTCAATTATCAACAAAAATGCCGCCAACCTGGTAGGCGTTGAGGAACGTATAGAAGCAAATGGAAGGCAGGTTCTCCGGGCTCAGCCGGATTCTTTTGGTGCTCTCCTTCATGTACATGATCTTATCCAGTTTGTCCGAGTCCTTCAGTTCTGGCAGAGGGATCCTGTCAGTCAGAACAGCCCAAAAAGAATAAGAGGTTATGAAACTATACATACAGTTCCAAATAATTTAAGCATCAACTTTAAGTTCTCATGAAAATAATAGTCCAATACACACTACCATTCAAAAGTTTGGAGTCGCTAAGATGTTTTAAATGTTTTTGAAAGAAAGAATTCTTGTGTTATATTATCAATATTGAAAACAGTTGTGCTGCTTAATTTGTTAGTGGAAGATATTGACACTTTTTCAGGATTCGTTGATGAATAGAAAGTTCAGAAGAACAGAATTTATTTGAAACAGAATTGTTTTGCAACATTATAAATATCTTTACTGTCACTTCTGATCAATTTAATGCATCCTTGCTGAATAAGAGGACTAACTTATTTAAACAAACAAAAAAACTTCACCCCAAACTTTTGAACAGTAGTGTACAAGTAAGCTGTATGACATGGGTTTTTCCATAGCAGCTGAAAGGTGAGTTTCTGTCATACCTGTTCTGTTGAGGGGCGTTAGGGTCTTGTTTCTTACTCTTGGAGCCCATACTGTCCTTTTTAGTTTTCTTCTTCTTGGGCTTCCCTTCCTCATTCTCTGCTTCATCATCTTCATCATCTAGCGGGACTTCAATCTCTGGCTCCTTCAGCAGCCCATAGTACACCTGGTACCACATCATTAAAACAAGCAATCATTTTTAAGAACGAGATGATTTCAATTCAAGAGTGATTTTCAATCATGAGATGATTTACAATCTTTTTCAATGTCTTTTATCATAATTCCAAATGTAAAAGCGCAAAATTTCCTGCTGTGATTCCATCAAGAATGGGGTTAAAAGAAACTAATACTTTTATTCAGCCAGGATGAAAACTTATAAAACTTTTTATAACAATCTATTCATTTTCATCCTGAAAAATGTATCACACAAAACTGTTAAGCAGCAATTCATTAATAAGAAGAAAAAATGCAAATCAGCATATTAGAATTATTTCTGAAGGATCATGTGACACTGAAGACTGGAGAAACGATGCTGAAAATTCAGCTTTAACCTCTTTAACCTTTAAACACTTCTGATTGGCTATTGTGTTAATGTGCTCAACAGATATGTCTGTGATTGGCTACAATGATCAAAGCTTCAAAAGCGCTTCAAAAATGTGTCTATCAGTGGATCCGCTGTGATGATACCAGCTGATAGACGCCTGCTTTCAAACACTCCTGTGTGTATCTGTATAAGAGCTCAAAGATGTCTATATACAACACGTTTTTGAAGTGTTGATCATTGTAGCCAATCACAGACACATCTGTTGAGTGCGTGAACATAATGGCCAATCAGAGGCATTTAAGAATCTGCTCAACAGCGCTCAAAATGCTAGGGGGAAATGCTGGTATCGTCACATTTTTAAAATTTCAGTACCGACTTGGTACCGAAAGCGGTACTTTTGACAACACTATATGGAAATACTTGCTCTTCTTATCTAACCTTGGCTTTATTGGCTTCTCGTTTGGCTTCTCCCGCAAGACTGCCGGACATGCTGTCGATCTGACCCTTGCTGCGAGGCATGCCGTCAAAGATGTCGATGTACAAGTGCTCTTGAATGATGTTCCATATCTGGTTATTATGTCTCTCCTGCAAGTGTCTCTTCAACAGCTGGTACGAGTCTCTGGAGATGCGCAACACGAAACGGCTGGTGCGGAAATCCAGCAGGGCCTCGTTCCCCTTCATGTGCTCTTTCTTAGTGAGGCCGCAGAGAACACGCAGGTCATCCAGATAGTAGCACTCCTGATCACCGCTGAACCTATCGGCAAAAAGGAAGTGAACTGGATGAGCCACAATGTGTAGACTTAAAAATTATCATCAAATTACATGATGATGATATTTATATCATCCCTGATTAAAGGGTTAGTTCACCCAAAAATGAAAATTCTGTCATTTATTACTCACCCTCATGCCGTTCCAGACCCGTAAGATCTTTGTTAATCTTCGAAATGCAAATTAAGATATTTTTGTTGAAATACGATGGCTCAGTGAGGCCTCCATAGGGAGCAATGGACACTTCCTCTGTCAAGATCCATAAAGGTACTAAAAACATATTTAAATCAGTTCATGTGAGTACAGTGGTTCAATATTAATATTATAAAGCGACGAGAATATTTTTGGTGCGCCAAAAAACAAAATAATGACTTATTTATTGATTGCCGATTTCAAAACAATGCTTCAGGAAGCTTCGGAGCGTTATGAATCAGCGGTTCGGAGCACCAAAGTCACGTGACTTCAGCAGTTTGTCAGTTTGACATGCAATCCAAATCATGATTCGACACAGAAGAATCATAACACTCCGAAGCTTCCTGAAGCAGTGTTTTGAAATCGACCATCACTAAATAAGTCATTATTTTGTTTTTTTTGGTGCACCAAAAATATTCTCGTCGCTTTATAATATTAATATTGAACCACTGTACTCACATGAACCGATTTAAATATGTTTTTAGTACATTAATGGATCTTGAGAGAGGAAATGTCATTGCTGGCTATGAAGGCCTCACTGAGTCATCGGATTTCAACAAAAATATCTTAATTTGAGTTACGAAGATAAATGAAGGTCTTACGGGTGTGGAACGGCATGAGGGTAAGTAATAAGTGACATTATTTTCATTTTTGGGTGAACTAACCCTTTAATTTCAAGATCTGATGCTTACTTCTCAAAGAAAGCCTTGGCTTCACTCTCATGGTTGTTGTAGACCAGCTCCAGGTACATGTGAACGAACAGAGGGTAGAAGAGCTGGGACAGCTCCGCTCGGTGGCAGTCCAGCACTGACTCTATGAAGTTCTTCAGGTCGCTGTAATACACCTGGTATAGAGAGGGGTCCCCCTGCTGGCTGTACGCTGACAGCACCACACGGACATCCGGCTGGTCTTCTGCGCCTGCAGCAAACAACATAAACATCAATATATATATATATATATATATATATATATATATATATATATATATATATATATATATATATATATATATATGATGTTTATGTTATATATATATATATATTGGTCAAGATTTTGACGTGATGGTATTTCCATCAAGAGGTGTATCAATTTTTGGTCAAGATCTTGTATTGACAATGCAAGAGTCAAGAACTCTGTAAAGTCTACTCCAGCACATCCCAAAGACTTTCAATGAAATTAAGGTCTGGACTCAGAGGTGCCAGTTCATGTGTGAAAATGATTCTTCATGCTCCCTCCTAACCATTCTTTTACTGTTTGAGCCTGATGAATCTTGACATTGTCATCCTGGAATATGGCCATGATGTGTCTTCCTACTAGGGCTGGGCGATATATCGCATGCAATTGTCACGCGCATTTCGTCAGTAAAGCTGGTTCCCTGATTACTGCTAAATCGCCATCACCTGCTTTCAAATGGAGCGGCATTTAATAGACAGAGCCGTAGTTCACTGACAAGCTATGCAATATCGCGTTCATTATCGCAGATGAAACGCCTACTGACGAAATGCGTGTGACAATCGCATGCGATATATCGCCCAGCTCTACTTCCTACACGGTTGTTTAAGAAATTAAAAGCTACACACTCCATCAATTAAGATTAGAAGAACTGTTCCCAAACTTATAACATCTTAAGTACTTGCCTATTTAAATTCAAACATTTATATACACTGCCCTCCAAAGGTTTGGAAACACCCTAGAAAAGTGGGATTTTGGCAATTTTGGCATGAATCCTTTTTAATTTGTGATAATTTTGCACTGATAAGGGACAACAAAAACTACGAAAACATATTTTATTACATAAACAGTTTATATATAGAAAAAAACTTAAATTTTCTGTTCCTCAAAATATCCACCATTAGCAGCTATCTGACCTAAACTGGGTTCTGATTGGTTCATTGTATTCTAAACTTAATTGGCAATCAATTGTTGAAGCTATTAAGGTGTGCTGACCCAAAAATCTTTTACAAACCTGGGCCAAGTTTAAACCAGTAACCAGGCATCACAGCTGGCAAAGGGGCATGTCTGACTTTGACATTATTATGTAATCAAAATGAAAATGTTTATGATCAATGATAATGTCAAGTTACTTTAATGTATTTGCACTAAAACATTATAAGGATTTATGCTGATATGGGCAGTGTATATATAAATTGTATTAATTGGTTGTTTCAGTTTTAGTTTTGTTTATTTAAACTGAAATTAATTTCAGGGTTCCTACATGTTTTCAATTTCAAAATTTCACACTTTTCCAGACTCAAATTTCCAAACCTCTCTGCAGATTTCTCTACAGAGATACAGCATTATTTTTGGTATGTAGTACAGTCTAATGTAAATATTTTCTCAGGAATTTTCCCATTTGTTTTCTCAAATTGATAACATGCTTACATGATGAGAAGAAACCTAAAATGCTTTATAACTTGGGCTGAAACGATTAGTCGACAGAGAAAAATTATTGACAAATATTTTTGTTGAATAGTCATTTGGACTCATATGACATATTTTTAGTGCCTGCAGTGCAATAATGCAGTTTGTTATAATCAAATATACTGATTAAATCAGTGAAATAATCAGCGATTAGTCAAATAATCATTCTAATAATCGGTAGATTAATCAATTATCAAAATAATCGTTAGTTGCAGCCCTGTTTATAACCTGCACATATTCATCTTGACACATCAGTTTGAGATGGTAATATGTTGCTGGTTTGATGTTGTTTGGTTCAAGACAAACAGTTTCGCATAAGTCTGACAATCAATAAATGATCACTTTGATAAATGATTATTTTACTTTGTACGTCAAATACTTTTAACAATTCTTGCTGAAATGAAATACAAAAGTAGCTGTAAACAATGCACAAGTATCATAACAAAACAAAATTGGTTTTAAAAATGGGTGGTACGTCATGAAATACGAGTTTAAGTAAGAGTTTTCAGTGTTTAATACAAAATGATGAATACACAAAATTCCTGAAATTATTCTTTTTTTTCTTACATTAAAATTCTCATTTTTTGTCCTGAATTTTTTTTGCGGATTCTCCACCTATTTCCTAACGTCATGATCACTAAACTTTTGCCATGAAATCACTCTGCTTGTATAATTTATTTATTTTTAAAAAATCTTAATCTGATACAGAAAACTAAAATGGGAGAAATAGTCTGGAAACAATATTACATACACCATTTTCTTTTTTCCATACTTTTCCAGACCTGGAAAATACTATAATAAAATTCCATACTTTTCCAAACCGCGTAGGAACCCTGTAAATTAGTTTTTGTCAACATTTATTTAATTTCAAATAATTACATTTTATATGGTATTATATATGTAATACTATGTATTTTAATTGCAGTAATATTAATAATTGTTTTTCTGTAGCCTATATCTTTATAGATCTACCAATAATAACCCAGCATCTTAATGTGACCATTACTCTTATTATGCATGAACTTCATGCACAAAGTGCAGGTAAAATACCAGCAAAATATGTAGTGTAAATGTACTCATAAGTCAAAAATAAGCAAGACTATAAAGGGAGGGCTGAAGAATGATGTGTTGTTGAGGCAATTGATGATGACTAACTCGAGCAATGCATGATAATATGATAAAGCTGATTTTGTACTGTTGCTTTAATAATTCAAAAGGAGCGTGGTGAATATCATCAATGAGAAGTTGTAGGTGCCACTCACTCTTCACTGGCATGGCAGTCATTGTGCTCTGGGGGGCGGCTGCTGCTGCGATGGACACCCGGCTGAGCAGAGAGTTTGTGTCCCCTCCATCTCCGTCACTCTTCCCTCCTCCGCTGCCATCAGCAGCCTGCGAGTCCTCCTGGTCTTCTGCTAGACCGGCTTCCCGCCTCAGGATCTCCACCGACTCTGACAGCTTATTCCGCTTTAGAAACTGCAGCACTGCGATCAAAGTTTGTTGGTCCTCCATCTTCGGGGCTCCGCCGGCGGGGGCAGCGGTGAGGGGAGATGAGGAGAGCGACCCGCTCCCGGTGTTCCCCGAGAGGTTTGACGAGCCATCGCTAAGTATTTCTGGCTTTGTCTCTTTCTCTGCGTCCAGCTCCATCGGTCCATCTTGCACGGCCGCCATTTTCCCCGGCGTTGGATGCAATGACGTCACGACGCATACAGCGTGAAGTACGTCATGACACACGCGCATGGCGTTTTGTTCAGTAGCTTTTAGAGAGAATCGATAGGTATCAGGAACCTGTGAGAGGCCATTCATTCAAGACATATTTCAAACTTTACTCGCGCACACACTATCAAACTCTCTCTCTATAATGTCTCTCACACACTATCAAAGCTTTCACACTACCAAACTATCTTGATATTACTTGATATCTCGTGTGTGTGAACACTTTGATAGTGTGTGCGTGAGTAAGTTTGAAATATGTCTTGAATGGCCTCTCACTGTCAGACATTAAAATCTATTTTTATTAAAGCGGCAATATTTGACCGCCCGAACTGACTTTTTGAGGTATTTTTACTTTTAGTTTATTTTACTTTGTACGTCAAATACTTTTAACAATTCTTGCTTGAATGAAATACAAAAGTAGCTGTAAACAAGTATCATAACAAAACAAAATTGGTTTTAAAAATGGGTGGTACGTTATGAAATACGCGTTTAAGTAAGAGTTTTTCAGTGTTTAATACAAAATGATGAATACCCAAAATTCTTGAAATTATTCTCCTTTTTTCTTACATTAAATTTCTCAAAATAAAAAAACAGCATTTTTGTCCTGAATTATCACACTCAATCATTTTTTTTGCGGATTCTCCACCAATTTCCTAACGTCATTTCGCGCGCCGCTCGAAGCTTGCGTAAAGTTGCGTCGTTCATAGAAGAATTTACGTAAAACACGTACTATTTTCCAGAGCAACGATAGGGGCGGTAATGTAACAACAGCAGATGAGAAGTACTGCGCTATCCTTAACTTTCCGCTAGGAGGTAGTGATGGGAAGTCAAGTCCGATTCATTTCCGAGAATCGGTTCTTTTGAACAGTTCATTTCCAAGAACGAATTCAGGGATTCTTTTACATCATGACGAAATCACGTCACCACGTGGTCCCTGACATCCCGGCGTGGCATGTTGCGTTTTATAACATTACAATAAAGCAGCCAGATGTAAATACACAGCTGTTTATTAGACTTTTTTTTAGATTTTTATCGCAGCTCAGTCAGTTTGCAACAGTGAATAGAATAGACATAAAATTTGCTGAACATTTATTTACATTTCACCATCATAAACATATTTCCAGTACGTTTTATTTGTCAATATTTCTGTTATTCGGTTACTAAGTAACTTACAATGACTTTAGTCAAATCTTCTACTATCAATTGACTCGAAAACGACTCTGACCAGTCCGATTCGTGGACGAGTCTTTCAAAAGAACCGACTCACAGGAATGATTTGTTCACGAATCTCACATCGCTAGCAGGACAGGAGGCATCCAGAGGGACTGTAGTAGTCGAAAGGGAACCTCTTCATCAGGAATACTGTGTTTATTTTTTATTTTTAGGGCTCAAAAAAAAGCTAGCGACAACCGTCCGATCATTTGGAAGAGAGACGCCTGAATTATTTGTGTTTTATCGGATCTAGATCGCTATTCAAGGACTGATGCGGTCATGGCAAGTCTCGGTGTCAGCTTTATCGACACACGCCAGCAACATCTGAAGGATATAAAGTGAAAGATAAATTATAATTGAGTAAGTTTATCTCACCCCGTAGATTTCATCTATGCGCATGCGAGATAACAGTTCTGCGCTCTGGATATGCTGATATGAACTGAGACAGGCTGAATGTGTCTTCAAGATAATGTGATTTCGGCTCTCCATAGACATTTTCCTGTGACTTTGTCTTCGGTAACTCTAAGACGGGGACTAATTTGTAACATTTGTTTTGTACAGTGCTTTAAACGGCATATTTAATGGTTGAAGAACGGATATCTTCATCTCCAATCAGCTGACCACATCTGAATTCCTTGCATTAGAAGAGCTACACTGGAGTTTTCCTTCATTTTCGTGAACAGAAGCTTATTTGGGACCCGGATATTTACTGTTGTGTTGAAGGAGGCTATAAGGATCGTAGCGGGATCTTGGAGATGTCCGGCCGGCCTAGGACCACCTCATTTGCGGAGAGCTGCAAGCCAGTGCCGCAGCCTTCAGCCTTTGGCAACATGAAAGTCAGCAGTAAGTATGACCATCTCCTCTATATCTCATAACATAATCTTCCTCAGCCAAACACCATTAGGAAAACAAGAATTGCACAATTGGTTATTATTAGGATGGATATGTGTATGATATACAGTTTGTGAGCATCTGTCATGTAATCTATCCCCTAATGCAATGCTGCCTGGATCTCAAGGGATGGGTCAGGTCCTGTCTCTTATTATCAGATCTGCTCAATGGAAATACATTTGCTGCATTGTGCACTAAGGAAGCACCCTGCCTGGGCATCATTGCACAGCTCAGTAGTTTTATACCAGGGAGATTGCAGTGCCCAGATTTTTTTCTCAGCATAGACAATGGCTGTGTTTACATGCATGCACAAGAATGTATAGATATTAACCAGAAGCATGTAAACACATTGAACTGATTCTGGATCATTGTAGTTGTTGTTAAACTGTTTTTTCCCTCGCATTTACATGACACATACATGACCCTATTCTTATATTAATCAGATTATGTAAATACATAGATCTGCCATATAAAGGCTGATCTGAGACCCTCTCCCTCATGCTTTTAACAAGGAAGATGTTCCTTGATGAGCTCAAGGCTTGTTTTAGTGCCTCGAGATCCTTGAATAGGTATTGATTTATAAACCATGAATGTCTTGAGGCATAGCTTGCTACTATATAGCTTGATATCTCACTTACTTTCTAGCTGGATGGTGTTTTCATAGCTGCACGAGCAGTAAAAACGTCCATTTCCACTCTTTGAACTTGTGCCCCATGGTTTGATTGACAGGGCTGTCTCCTGAGCCTCAGCCCAGCTGGATCACTCATTTCCTGCACTAATGATGTGTATCTCAACACTGTGCTCCTCAGGAAAGGAGGATCAGAGAGATGTGTGTGACTCACCTCTGACTCTATCCCTTTCCAAATGTATCTTTAGCCCACCTACAGTATAGTGTCACAGTCATCTTAACAATAGGGGAGGACACGTGGACTGACACTTTGTCCAGCACTTAACATATGCCTAATGGTCCATTGCCATAATGGAAACTCAGCGCAGCTTGTATTTTTTCTACGCAAACTTTTAAAAATTAAGGTTCTTTATTGGCGTCAATTGATCCATGAAGAACCTGTAACATCCATGGAATCATTCCATTCCACAAAAGATTCTTTATAGTGGGAAAAAAGTTCTTTAGATTATTAAAATGTTCTTCACACCAAGAAAAAAATGGTTATTTCATTTTTCACTGGTTCTTTGGGGAACCAAAAATGGTTCTTCTATATGGCATCACTGAGAGAACTTTATTTTTAAAGTGCCCCTATTAAGCTTTTTCAAATATTACCAATTTTCAAAGATCAAAGTGCACAACAATGTTTCCTAAAAGAAATAATAGATTCTGAACTGCCTGAAACGAGTCGTCAGCAATTCCAGTCTCACTTCCTGTTACATACCTACTTAACAATGTAACAAATTTGCATACTGCCAGCCTATGGTCTTCATTAACTGCCTGCAAACAGCATCTATTTTGACCCTCAAACACTGTAGTTGTAGCCGAGGCCTGGAAGAGTTTGGTTCTTGTTGTCGACATGTTGAGAAGACGCTGTTTTCAGCGTTGCGAATCCACTTTGTATGCACTTCAAAAGTACAAGGACTCGCCCTGGAATAGGGCTGGACGATTAATCGAAACCGAAATTCAGAACCTCTAACCGACTTAATTTTCCCATGTCGGTAATTTAGTTTTTTTAATCCTGTTAATACTTCCCATTTAAAAACATGCTACCGCGTGTGACTCCGCCCCATCCAGTGAGCGGCATGGAATCAACACAGAGGTGAATGTCGATTATTACGGTTTGCTAGTTTGGACATTCAAGCGATTAGATGATTGGATGTGTATTATTATATTGAGCTACCGTGTTCGCGCAGCTGCATTGTGGCACAAACACTCATTCAGACAGTAGCTGAAGATCACATGAAGGTCGCGCACACAGGAACGCAGAAACTAGTTGTCGGTGTTGTCCTGTGATTTGTCACTAAAGTAGCTTAGAAACTCAAAAGTTATTATAGCATATAGTTTTCTACTTTTGAAGTAACTATTTACAACCCACACGCAATCGCTCTCATTACATACTGGTACTGTGCTATTTTATCTGTATCTGATTTACAACGAGCAGAAATCTGTAAGAAATGTTACGAACCATAGATAAAATAACTGCTGAAAGTGAGCTGTTATGTCAGATCACGCTTTCAAAATAAAAAAAAATATTCCACCTTTTAATAGTCAAGCAAATTTACAGTACAAACCTTGTCAGTGAACTATGAGAGCAAAAAACAAACAAACAAAAATATTCGTTCATTAATTGTAATTGAGGTAAAATGTTCATTTAATCGAGGTTTTGATTTTAAGTCATAAGCCCTGGAATTGATATGGAAAAACTGACGCCATCATTTCTGTTCATATCACTGTGTATAAAGTGCTGAGGAAGATCTGAGATTCAGATATGGTAATGAGCGTTTCATTTCTGACACACACTGTAAACGATAGACCAATCACAACAGACTGGGTCATCTGGCCAATCAGAGCAGAGCAGGCTCTCGAAAGGAGGGGTTTTAGAGAGACTGGATCTTTGAACCATCCGTTCTTCAGGTACTTTGAGAAATTAGGTATTATGTGCAATGTGCGTTATGAGAAAATTAAAGTGTGTTTTGACCTTGGATGCATGTAAACCTATTGTAGGAGACTCCAAAACAAAATTAGCAACATTTAAAATGGCATAATAGGGGAACTTTAAGAGTGTAGATAATTACTGCCTCATCAATATTTTCTGTAGTATTTGACAGCTTGCACCAGATGCTGTTAATACATTTTTTTATTAAATGTATTCCTCTTAATATATATAATATTGCAATATAAACTGATTTTTTCATAAAGTGATTCTCCATTGCTTGCCATAGGAAGGCGTTGCACACTGCAATGTTTTGCAACCTTCCTTTTTTTAGTTCCCTGGAAAGTTCATTACTTGACCTCAAAAGCAAAACATGAAGAAAGTAGCAGTCAGCGGATAGATTTTACTGAGGTGCCCTTGTTAACCCTGTCAAGAACATATATTTCATATTTCATCAAATATTCATATTTCATTAAAAGAAATTCATTTAGTAAAGATGCATTAAATTTAAGAAAACTGACAGTTAAGACATTTATAATGTTACAAAAGATTTCTATTTCAAATAAGTGCTGTTCTTTAATCAAAGAATCCTGAAAAAAACATGTATCACGGTTTCCACAAAAATAATAAGCAGCACATCTGTTTTCAACATTGATAATAATAATAAATGTTTCTTGAGCATCAAATCATCATATTAGAATGATTTCTGAAGGATCATGTGACACTGAAGACAAGAGTAATGTTGCTGAAAATTCAGCTTTGATAACCGGAATAAATTACATTTTAAAATATATTCAAACAGAAAATAGCTATTTTAAATAGTAATAATATTTCACATTATTTTTTATTGTTTTTTATTTCAATGTTTATATTACATTTATTAAAATGTTACTAAATACAAACTTTTGAACTAGTGTATAAATGGCCCTTAAATGGGCTTAAATCAAATTGATTCAAATTATTTAAATTTAAATAATAAAAAAAAAAAAAAAAGCTATATTATGGAGAAAAAAAAATATAAAAAAATATATTATATATATATATATATATATATATATATATTCCTTTTTTTGATATTTGGGGTGTTGCATTTTGAAAATTGTGCATGTATGTGAGAGTATGTTCCGGTGGTGCGGGGTTTATAATCAGCTGACAGCAAATGAGTCCCCCACATCAGCTGACTCATCCTGCTGCCATAGCAACGCCCAGGCCTGAGGCAGCATGACTTCCTCCACAGGGTGTGTCCTAAAGAGGGGCTACACCTGAGCATGTGACGTGCACATTACAGTCATGCGGCAAATAGTCTGTCTAGACATGCTTGTCAGAGAACAGTAGCAGGCCTTTCATAGCTGTTAGATTACATTTCTTAGCTCATATTAAAGAAAATACTGTGAACCTGTCAAAGCTAATAAGGGCTATGAACCTAGTTACAGCTATTATAGACCTTATTATGATAGATGTCTATTTAATGTGTATGAAAACAAGCCTGTGGGGGATGGAACTCTGTTAATTGCGGCAACTGTAGTGAAGTTTATCATTAATATATTGTTTGAGTTAAAATATGTATTATTGTATTTGTAATATTTTCAAAAAAAAAAAAAAAAATTACATATTGGTATATTGGTGTCAGTCAGGGCATATTGGCATTTATTGGCTAATTAATTGTGCAATTAATTGTTATAGTTTTCATTTATTTACGAAAAATTATAGAATTTTAATATTAGCCATTGATCGGTATTTATTGGCCATAACATGAAAATAAAGAAAATGTTATATATATTAGCACATCCCTAATTGAATGCATTGAACAACTGTGCCTGTTTTCATTCGTGTCAAGTTAATTATGACGTCCATCCTGACTAACGTTCATTATAATATAAAAAAAGAAAAAAGTGAGGGTTGATGTGTAGAACTTCATTGTTTGAATTCTGCAGAGCTAGTCATTAGATATTCATTACCAGTTCATGTTTATTCATGATCGATTCATTTTCATCTGTTCTTAACATTGTGGATGGTGAGGGATAATCATTTTGTATGTGAGATAATGTGATAAATGCTGTAGCTGTAATGATGAAAAGTCTCTTAGAGGAAAGAGGATTAAGCTAAGCTGTGTCTTATATTAAATGCCTCAGTTTATCTGAATTGCTAAATGACTAGTCAGTTCCCGAGCTGGATGGTGTCAGAGGAGCAGGATGGGAAGATGATCTGGGTAAGTAATGGGCCGTGACTCAATTAAAATTCCATGCTGCGTAAGTTTGGGAGCCGAGATCTTTATTAGCTCGTCGTGCGAATGTGTGTTCACATTCACGCCCTCTGACTCATCACATTTCCCCGTGCTGAACGTGCGCTTGGTCTGCACTTTACTCCACGGCTCACCTGACCTGCCAAACAAACACACACACACACGTATGATTATAGTATTTCGCTTAAATTGGTTCAGATCGCCTGAAACATGTCATGCAGCATATTTGTTGACTTATCACTGCAACAATGCACTACATTTTAAGTGTCCTAAAGCTGTACATTAGTGTTTTGTGAAGAACAGACTGAAATTGGAGTCATTATTACCCGAGCGAGCTGTTATCTAAAAGCCCAATTCATGAACAAATTATTCTTTTTTTGACCTTGTTCCTGGCCTGATTCAAACTGAAAGTTTTGTTCATGAATCTGTTCTAGCTCACATACTCAATGATTCATTCACGGTTCTTTTCAGTTTTATTCAGCAGTTGTGAAAAGTTACTTTTATATGCAATGTGTAACAATATTGCATTACTCCCTCAAAAAGTAACTTGCTGTGTTACTTTTTATGAAAAATAATGTTACATTACTTTTGGGTTACTTTTTCTCACCTGGACTTGCTTGTTTTTTTTAATAAGAAAACAACAAATGAACTAATATTTTTGGTAAAAGTAAAGCCCTTTAAACACCAAGGGCCCTATTTTAACGATCTAAGCGCATGATCTAAAGCGCAAGGCGCAAGTGTACTTAGGGCGTGTTCGAATCCACTTTTGCTAGTTTAACGATGGGAAAAATGCTCGGCATGCCCATTCTAAAAGGGCCATCCGTATTCTCTTAATGGGTGTGTTTTGGGTGTAACATGCAATAAACCAATCAGAGTCTCATCTCAAATTCCCTTTAAAAGACAGTTGCACTCGCGCCATGGCAGATTCGCTATTTACATGGCGGAAAGACTGAACGGTTCTCCAGAGTGGAATCCTTTTATTTTTAATATTTAAAAATGTTTGTGTGCTGCTGAGCATCCCTGTGTGTGTAATAAGCAGAGAGTACGCACGTTGTGCACCCACCTATATAGGCACATATTACTAACGCGGCCTTTAAATAACAAAAAAATAAATACTGCACCCTTGACTTTAGACCAGGTTTCAGTGGGTCAATGGCGCAGTCTATTTCAGTTGCCTCAAAATAGCAATGCGCCAACAATGCACCTGAACACACCTTGTTTTCAGACCAGCATGCCCATGGGTGAACAAATGGGCACAAATGCATTTGCTATTTAAACAACGTGGCGCAGGACATGAAAATGATAACTGTGTTGGGCTGAAACTAGCAAAAAACATTTGCGTCACGCCTGGCGCCGCATTGTTCTGGGTGTATGATAGGGCCCAAAAAGTCAAATGAAATATGCCTCAGGCTAAGGAAATGCAAATTCACACCTGTACAGTAGAGGGCGCAGCTCAAACTAATCTTTCAGCTGTACTTCCATTTTGAATTGCTGAAGAATAGGACGGAAGAGAAGAAAGTTCAATGCTACCTCTTCTGGATGAAAAACACAAAAATGAAGCACAAATGTGATGTTTTGCTTAGTATAGTTGAATTGAATCATTGAAGGTCAGCAGCAAAGACACTGATTAAATACATAAAGTATATTTGTATTATTTAACATATTTTATTATTGCAGCCTGCAGGATTGCATAATATTCTGAGTTTGCATTTCACTGTTTTAATTTTGAGGAAGTCTGCATCTGTTTTTGTGCAAATGAGATTCACATTTAGCCTAGACCTACAAGAACCTTCATGTTCACACAGCGCACACAACACCTCTGCACTTGCTCCCAATTTTTCTCAACATGGGGAGAGGAGAGCCGTCAGTCAATTAAAGTGAAAACAAAGTAACTTATTTGAAAAAGTTACTCAGATGTTTTGTTGTAAATTTAAAAGTGATGCTTTACTAGTTACTTGAAAAAAGTAATCTGATTATGTAACTTGCATTACTTGTAATGCACTACCACTTACACTGCTATTGGGGGCAGTTGTGACCTAATGGTTAGAATGTTGGACTTGTAACCTGAAGGTCGAGGGTTCGAGACTCAGTACTGGCAGGAAATGTAGGTGGGAGAGTGAATGAGTTCCAGTCTCATTACCCACAACTGAGGTGCTGAACCCTTAATCGCCACAGCAAAAAAAAAATGGCTGCTCGGTGTGTGTTTAATACTCACTGCTCACTGTGTGTGTGCACTTGGATGGGAGAATGCAGAGCACAAATTCCGAGTATGGGACACCATACATGGCTTCATGTCACTTTCAATTTTCACTTTATTCAGTCACAGCTCTTGACCATAAAAGACAGAGAATCTTATATGGCACATTTAGAAAGCAAACACAAGCCGAGCTGCTAATTGTTTCTTTTATTTTGAAAGATTATTTTTGTAACACCAATGCATTCCTGACCCAAGCTCTGCAGTGAATCATGATACTGTCTGTATATGCTTTGAAATCTGTATGGTTAATCTGATATTTCCTTCCTTGTACTTTCCTTCTGTGTGTTTATCAGACACTGAAGAACAGTTTTAAAATTGCTTCCCTTACCATAATTTTCCTAGAAATTAGTCTGCTCTAAACTCAAACTAAACTCAAACTGTTGTTTGTTTGGTCATAAAATGAATAATTCTCATGCATAATCAAACTATTTGTGAAAGTGAAATATTCTGCTACTTTGTAAATGTACACGAACATTCAAAAGTTTGGGGTTAAGCATGTTTTTGTTGTTGTTTAAAGGTGCCCTAGAATGATTTTTCACAAGATGTAATATAAGTCTAAGGTGTCCCCTGAATGTGTCTGTGAAGTTTCACTCAAAATACCCTATAGATTTTTTGTAATTAATTTTTTTAACTGCCTATTTGGGGGCATCATTAAATATGCACCGATTCAGGCTGCGGCCCCTTTAAATCCTCGCGCTCCCCGCCCCGAGCTCTCGCCCCGAGTGCATAAACAAAGTTCACACAGCTAATATAACCCTCAAAGGGATCTTTTCAAAATGTTCATCATGCATGCTGCATGCATACATCGGATCATGTGAGTATTGTATTTATTTGGATGTTAACATTTGATTCTGAATGAGTTTGAGGCTGTGCTCTGTGGCTAAAGCTAACATTACACACTGTTGGAGAGATTTATAAAGAATGAAGTTGTGTTTAAGAATTATACAGACTGCAAGTGTTTAATAATGAAAATAACGACGGCTCCATAAATATAGTAATAAACGATGGTAACTTTAACCACATTTAACAGTACATTTGCAACATGTTAACAAAACATTTAGAAAGACAATTTACAAATATCACTAAAATATCATGTTATCATGGATCATGTCAGTTATTATTGCTCCATCTGCCATTTTTCGCTATTGTCCTTGCTTGCTTACCTAGTCTGATGATTCAGCTGTGCACATCCAGACGTCCTGCCCTTGTGTAATGCTTTGAACATGAGCAGGCATATGCAAATATTGGGGGCGTACATATTAATGATCCCGACTGTTACGTAACAGTCTGTGTTATGTTGAGATTCGCCTGTTCTTCAGAGGTCTTTCTATGTGATTGACTCCCTTTTGGAGCCTGACTCTAGCGGCCAGTCGATGAATTACAGTTTAAGTCACTTCCGTGTTGGATTCAAGAGAGAGAACGGAAGGTTGCTGCTTGCAGTAAACACATTTATAATGTTGCAAAATATTCCTATTTCAAATAAATGCTGTTCTTTTAAACTTTCTTGAGCAGCAAATAATCATATTCGAATGGTTTCTGAAGGATCATGTGACACTGAAGACTGGAGTAATGCTGAAAATTCAGCTTTGATCAAAGGAATAAATTAAATTGTAAATGTTTATTTTAAGTTGTAATAATACTTCACTGTTTTTACTCTATTTTTGATCAAATAAATGCAGCCTTGGTGAGCATAAGAGACTTCTTTCAAAAACATTAAAAAATCATAACTACCTCAAACCTTTGAATGTTACTGTAGCAAATGAGAATGTAAAAGGTTTATGGAAATATCTCAACTTTATGGTGATAAAAAGTGAAAGAAGGTCACTGATGTTATTTCCTAGTGGACATTTATTTTCTTTGGCCTAGACTAGATCACTTTCTAAACAATGATCTAGCTTTAGTTTCCAATTAAACTTCTCATTGTGCGGATTAATGATCCCATTTGCTAGTTAGACAAAGTAATTATCCATAATTAAGACTCATGAAACGATTTATTTAGTCGATTTCCTATTACTGGACTGCAGACCTGATTATACAGAGTCGGTTACACCAAGAAACCAGACCTTTGAGGCATTTGAGGGTCATTTAAAAAAGGTTAATTTAATAGAGAGAAAAATACTCTTAATAGAAATGGAAATTTACAGAGAAGAAGAAAAAAGTGAGCGGTGAGTTTCAAAATATCTTTCTACTGTATAATTGAGAACAATTCCCATTTTGTGCTCCTATTCCTCATTTTCATGTTCTCAAGCACTTACTCAGGGGTGTGAAAACATAATGAGGTGTGAAGCGGATGTGTTTAAGTCGAAAATGAGCTCAGGTGATTTTTGATACACTCAGGATCACACATTGATGAGGATAGTAACACCAAGAGCTCATGTGACTGTGAAAAACAGACCAGTAAATTATAAAGGAATATTCATGGTACTTTCTCTCTCTTCTTAGGAGATAAAGATGGCAGTAAAGTTACAACGGTGGCCGCAACCCCTGGTCAGGGTCCCGACCGACCTCAGGAGGTCAGCTACACGGACACAAAGGTCATCGGGAATGGCTCGTTTGGGGTCGTATATCAAGCGAAGCTTTGCGACACCGGTGAGCTGGTGGCCATAAAGAAGGTTCTGCAGGATAAAAGGTTTAAGGTAAGAATGTGTGTGTCGTTGGTTGTGTCTTTACATGTATAAACTCAGATTTTCTAAGAAAGAGAAGCTGATGAGCACAAGTGCGTCAGAAATGTTTGGCCAAAATACGTTTAACGTTTAGCCTTGAGGTGACAAGGTTGACCTTTGCTAAACATTTAGCCTGTCAGTTCTCATGATTCTTTTTTCTCTGTATATACTTTTTTTTCAGAATCGTGAGTTACAGATCATGAGGAAGTTGGATCACTGTAACATCGTACGTCTGCGGTACTTTTTCTACTCCAGTGGAGACAAAGTGAGTGCCACTTTTCTTCCCTCCATTTTTCTGAGCAGCATCATGTGCCCTATAGATCAGAAACATGCCGGCCAGTAGTTTCCCAGCAAATGCTCTGGGTTATGGGATATGTATTCCTATGGTGCAAGCCTAAGTGAGTAGCAGTCTGATACCTAACTTTACAATGAGCTGTGCTTGTGAGGGACTGCAGCAGAGCCCCGCTGGTTTGGCTCTTGCACACTAAATTACACTCTGGACACCAGCAAAACACACTTGGCACACACTAAAGTTTGTAATCTGTTGCTAATAATGACTTATATAATAAATAAATAAATGAAAAATGTTAAAAGTTATAGTAAATATATGAAGACTTCAGATGCAAAAGCCTCTAAGTGCCATCTGAAATTTTCTCTTATGTTTATTCAGTTATTTCACTTTAATGGCAAAGAAAAGGACATATTAATTGCCATTAAAATGAAATAGCTGAACCTAAACGTACAAGCTTGATAAAAATGCTAATTTTAGAAGAAAATTTCAGAGGCTTTATATATATGACATATTTATGACTTCAGTTCTGTAATGCAAAAAAAATCACGTTTTCATTACTGTAATTTTAATTTATTTTATAATAAAACGTCACAATAAATCAAGAAATAATAAAAATGGTGCTATGAATTATTTTCTATATTTTTAAGGGATATATTTTATATGTGAATATTTTTAAAAATATGCATTTTTCATTGCACTAAGATTTTTTTTAACCCCAAAAATAAATACAATAAAATAAATAAATAAAGAATAAAACTTATTCTAGTCAAATTGTAATAATTGTGATTTATTTTAAAAAGTGTGTTTAAAGAAGTCTCATGCTTACCAATGATGCATTTATTTGATCAAAAATACAGTAAAAACAGTAATATTGTCAAACGTTATTACAGTTTGAAAATGACTGTTTTCCTTTTTTAATGTATTTTAAAAAGTAATTTATTCCTGTGATCAAAGCTGAATTTTCAGCATCAGTACTCCAGTCTTCAGTGTCACATGATCCTTCAGAAATCATTCTAATATGGTAAAAAAAAAAAAAATCTTTATTCAACATATGAATAAAAATGTTTAGTTCTTTTTTGTGGAAGGGGGGTATACTCTTTTCATGAGACTCTCCAGTATATTATGAACAAATTGAATGAAATGTCCCTGAAGGGAACTCCCTCATTATACTCCCTACACATACACAAAACATTCTTCTTCAAATCATTATAAGAATACAGCTATAAATACTATGCACAGTCTTACAGTATATTTAGCAGAAGACACTTGCTATCCCAACAGGGTGGTATTTCTGTTGTGATTTACAGCACTTGATGCTCAGGCCCTGCAGTGTTGACCTGTGGATGTGATTTCTGGGTAATCCTGCGATAGCCCTGGTGGAAAAACCTGTCACAATTTTTGATTGATGGGAAGATAAACTGTTAGACCAGCCCTATTTTTACTGTATGACAAGCTCTGGCTCCTGTGCAGCCAACCAAAGGAACACTGTGTGTGTTTAGAAGAGAGTTCACTGAGTTCAGACTTCACATTTAATGTACAGTCTATACGCAGATCACACAAATAGGATCAGAGTCTGGTCAAGGTCGTACGAGAGCATTACATACCTGAGAGTATGCTTTTACAGAGTAAAGTTATACAAGCTGCAGACATCCAAAATCAACCGCTTCTTTCTTTTTGAGAAAGAATATCAAGTGTAACCTAACCCTAACCACGTTCATATATGCATAGTCTATGTCAGAGGTAGTCCACTTCAGTCAGGAGGGCCACATTCATATATAAATATAGATTGCAGCCTCATGCATTGCTTGTGGTTTTGGAAATGATTGTGGTTTTGAAACTGGTTTTGGATTTTTCTGAGCAAACACGTCCTTTTCATCCACATACCCTTTTGTTTCCCTTTATGTTTTAGATTGAGTGAATTCAATTGAAGTGTCACATCAGTCAGAAAAGCAATCAAGGGCCTTTCCGTGACTAAAGCAGTGCTTAACAGTATATATGTTTTTTTTCCTCTCTGCTGGCCTTTGCCAGAAGTTTAGATTTTCACTTGCTCTTTAAAAGGTGCTCTGTGTAATTTTTTTGACTGTACCAAAGCATAAAAATACCATCATATTTTTTATTTAAGTTCACATACTTGTTTTTCTGAAAAGCGGTGTTCTAGTCAGTTATTCTACTTTGAAATGTGTGTCAGAATGTCTGTTTTTGTTTTGGACTGTGTGGTTATGCCCACTGCCAATTTACCCAATAGTATTTCAACACCATGGCTTCGGTGTCTGCTATCTGTCAATATTACATAGTGCACCTTTAACACCTTTTAACTGCCTCACAAATATAATAAACACATATCTTTTGCAACATATTTTTATATGTAGGATATATTTGTATAAATAAACACTACTGTTTAAAAGTTTTGGGTCTGAGAATTCTCTAATGCTCACCAGGACTTCATTTATTTGATAAAGAATTAATATTGTGAAATATTATTACAATTTAAAATAACGCTTTTCTATTTGAATAAAATTTAAAATGTAATTTATTCCTGTGAGGCTAAGCTGAATTGTCAGCGTCATTACTCCAGTCATGTAAAGCCTTGTTTATCCCTCTGTAAACACGTTCAATTCACAAAATATCAGCCTCCTCACCTTAAAGGTGCCCTACAATCAAAAATTGAATTTATCTTGGCATAGTTGAATAACAATAGTTCAGTACATGGAAATGACATACAGTGAGTCTCAAACACCATTGTTTCCTCCTTCTTATGTGAATCTCATTTGTTTAAAAGACCACCGAAGAACAGACGAATCTCAACATAACACCGACTGTTACGTAACAGTCGGGATCATTAATATGTACGCCCCCAATATTTGCATATGCCAGCCCATGATCAAGCCATTAGACAAGGGCAGCCAGTATTAACATCTGGATCTGTGCACAGCTGAATCAACAGACTAGGTAAGAAAGCAACGACAATAGCAAAAAATGGCAGATGGAGCGATAATAACTGACATGATCCATGATATCATGATATTTTTAGTGATATTTGTAAATCGTTTTTATAAATGTTTCATTAGCATGTTGCTAATGTACTGTTAAATGTGGTTAAAGTTACCATCATTTCTTACTGTATTCACGGAGACAAGAGCCGTCGCTATTTTCATTTTTAAACACTTGCAGTCTGTATAATGCATAAACACAACTTCATTCTTTATAAATCTCTCCAACAGTGTGTAATGTTAGCTTTAGCCACGCAGCATAGCCTCAAACTCATTCAGAATCAAATGTAAACATCCAAATAAATACTATACTCACATGATCCGACGCATGCATGCAGCATGCATGACGAACATCTTGTAAAGATCCATTTGAGGGTTATATTAGCTGTGTAAACTTTGTAAATGCACTGTATTATAGTCGAGAGCTTGGGGGGGGCAGGGAGCGCGCAATTTAAAGGGGCCGCAGCCTGAATCGGTGCATAGTTAATGATGCACCAAAATAGGCAGTTAAAAAAAATTAATACAAAAAAATCTATGGGGTATTTTGAGCTGAAACTTCACAGACACATTCAGGGGACACCTTAGACTTATATTACATCTTGTATATTACTCTGTCGCCATCTCTGTTTGAAACCTGCAATTGCAGTTATTTGTGGAATTATCATCTTTACATGGATTGTGCATCAGCACGGCTCGTCCTCAGCACAGATGAATCTAATGTTTGCTGTCAATCACCATACTGGTGTGGATACTGTACTTCGGAAACACAGATTCTACGTCTTGGAAGTATGACCAACATAATGAATTAATTAATTAATGAATGATACATTTTTTTATAGTGCTGTTACGTCCCAGGACGTATTATAAAATTTCATATGTACTACTGTACACCCAAAGCGCTTTACAATCATATCTAGGGTCTCTTCTCAACCACCACTGGTGTGCAGCATCAACTTACAACGGCCACAGTGCAACGGCGCCAGTGTGCTCACCACACAACAGCTGTAGGTGGAGAGAGAGTGATAGAGCCAGTTCAATGGATGGGGATTATTAGGGGGCCATGATTGGTAAGGGCCAATGGAGGGCGTTTGGCCAGGACACCGGGGTTACACCCCTTCTCCTTACGAGAAGTGCCATAGGATTTTAAATGACCACAGAGAGTCAGGACCTTGGTTTAACGTCTCATCCAAAGGACGGTGCTTGTTACAGTACAGTGTCACCGTCACTATACTGGGGCATTAGGACCACACAGACCACAGGGTGAGCACCCCCTGCTGGCCTCACTAACACCTCTTCCAGCAGCAACCTAGTTTCCCAGGAGGTATCCCATCTAGGTACTAACCAGGCTCAGCCCTGCTTAGCTTCAGTGGTCAACCAGTCTTGGGCTACAGGGTGATATGGATGCTGTCCGCATCACCCTGTAGCCGTATAAGAATTTTCACTGGAAAATGTCATCTGAAAAAGTAACATATCTGCCACTTTTGTTCTGACCAACTGAGATAAGAAGCATTACAATCGCACTGCCAGTGGTGATTAAATCTAACGATCACTTAGCTCATATCACATCAAACCGTGTTAATTATTATCATTGTTATACTTTGTTCTCAAATTGTTAATGTTAACAACATCAGCTTTGCGTGACTGTGTATTTAGTGTATATTAGCGTTACCTGTAGATTTCAATTTCAGTATCCACTCCGCAGTCCGAAGTCTTTTGCTTTTGACTATGGGTGAATCTCCAGTTGTCACTGATGATTGTCATTTGGGCCTTTCTGGATTACAATCCGCCATCAAAATTATAAGTTTAATTATTGGAGCTGCTGTGAGAAAAGGCTATAAATGATCCGCCACCTCCAGCATCACATGCCATCACATGCCACATGCCATATAGCCTACTAGCTGGGGCTCCTTCTTTATGTAAACAGACGTGATGTAATGACACAAAGACGAACGGCGGCATGCTCGAATTTTCCACGGAAACCTACCAGTACCATCCGAATTAGAAAACATTATTACAAGCTCACCGTTGTGATTTGGGCTAAGGCAAGGAGATAATTTTAAACACTGGCTGGTTATGTACTTGCTCAAAAATTCATTTATGTACTTGCTCAGAAATTAATTTTGGGTCATTTTTAACCCAAAAAAGTTATGGACTGCAGCTTAAAGGATTAGTTCACTTTCAAATTAAAATTTCCTGATAATTTACTCTCCCCCATGTCATCCAAGATGTTCATGTCTTTCTTTCTTCAGTCGAAAAGAAATTAAGGTTTTTGATGAAAACATTCCAGGATTATTCCCATATAGTGGACTTTAATGGCCTCCAAACGGTTGAAGGTCAAAATTACAGTTTCAGTGCAGTTTCAAAGGACTTTAAACGATACCAGAGGAGGAATAAGGGTCTTATCTAGAGAAACCATTACTCATTTTCTAAATTTTTTATATTTTTTTTTATTTTATAAATTTTAACCATAAATGCTCATCTTGAACCAGCTCTTCTTCTTCTTCTCTATTAGAATTCCAGCAGTGTAGACACTGCTAAGTGTATTACTGCCCTCCACAGGTCAAAGTTTGAACTAAATTGTCATATTGCTACATGCTAGTGCAAGTATATAACAATTAGTTCAAACTTTGACTTTGAAGAGGAGAGCTAGTTCAAGAAACGTCTATAATTTTTTTTTTTTTTTTTTTTAGAAAATGGCTGATGGTTTCTCTAGATAAGACTCTTATTTCTCATCTGGGATCATGTAGAATACTTTGAAGCTGCACTGAAACTGTAATTTTGACCATTGAAGTCCACTATATGGAGAAAAATGCTGGAATGTTTTCATCAAAAACCTTCATTTCTTTTCGACTGAAGAGAGAAAGACATGAACATCTTAGATGACATGTGGGTGAGTAAATTATTAGGAAATTTTAATTTGAAAGTGAACTAATCCTTTAAATACGCACGTACACACCGATGCACATACGAGAGGCTGCAGGGTATTCAGTTACTCCTGAGTTATTCTTGCACACAATGGCAGGGCATATTTTTTGTAACAAAGACAGAAAGACATTGAGAAAGAGGTAATGTGTGAGGGTTGCTTTGAGGCATAAAAGAAAAGGAACGGTACAGAAAGTAGGATGCTGTAAGTGAATGGCCAGTCATGATGGATTAAAGTGTCACTATGGCCTGAAACACATTTTACACCACATTCAGGACAAAAATAGCGCCTTCAACCAATCAAGTCTGGTATGTGATTATGGTTTGAGGATATGTGCACTTGTCACTTAACTTGGCTAGTAACAGATGCAGTTTGCATGGTCATATGGTCTTTAATTTCAACAAAAATATACACTGAAATTAATACTTGCATCCAGCGAGGGTGCATTACCTTGATCAAAAGTGACAGTGAACACATTTATAATGATACAAAACATTCTATTTCAAATAAATCACAGGAATAAATTACATTTTAAAATAAAATTTAATTTAAAAATTAAAAAGCATCATCATTCAAAAACATTTAAAAATCTTACTGACCCCAAAATTTTGAACATTATTGAATGCAACACTTTCTTCCTTCCTTTTAAAAGTTGATAGGCCTGTTTATTTCGCTATCTGCACTATTAAATGGGTAGTTTTGTGGTTAGTCTCACTGGTTAAGAACCGCTACTCTACGCAAGTATAAGTAGTGCTGCAATTTGAAGGAAACTCTACTGCCCCCTTGAGCACAGAGAGTTGTTACCACTACAGTAACACATGCATTCACGTGTTGACTTAGCATTCATGTCTGCATTTGCATTTGTTTATGGCCTGTGAAGCAGGTATCTATGCCCTTCTCATTGACAGACAGCGAGAGCAGCGATTTAACCCTCCATTCCAGAAGGGTGACATAGTGTCTGACTGTTGCGACTTTGTCCTGACGGCTCCCCTGGTGTCACAGAAACAGGATCAGTTCAGTTATGTAACCCTGTCCAGACAGAACGCTTACCCATTTACATGCCTGTTGACTCTCTTGGCAATGGTGCGGTTCAGTCAAAGTTCATGGATACTGACTATCACGCCAATAGATCACGACTCAGTACAGTATGCAACTAATATGTGCAGTCTACAACAAAGCGCACTACACTGGCTATTGCATTTCTTGACTTTATATTTGATTGGACTAGGGATGTGTCTGAAGCCTAATTCCCAATTCGGAAAGGCGTGGAAATTGAATAATGCATTCTATGGAGCCCCTACAGGGACAATGATAGGGTTGCTGCAGTTACATTACAGTACATCAGATTTCACTCATCATGTGAAGATACTAAGGTGAGAGAGAAAGAGAAAATAGTAATAAAAAAATAAAATAAATGCATTTTTTTTTCTGTTATTTTATGTGAATTACGTCCATGTAAGTAATTGTGTGAATTGCCATAAATAAATAGATAATCAATCAATCAGTCTTAAAGGTGCAGTAAGCGATTTTTGAAAAACATTTTTGAAAGTGGTACAACAGACTTGTAGCCAATTGGCAGTAGGAGGCGTGTCCATTCGTGATGGGGGAGGAGAGTTAGTGAGCCAATCAGCAGTAGGAGGCGTGTCCATGGATGATGGGGGAGGAGAGTGAGTCAGCCAATCATCAGTAGGAGGCGTGTCCATTCGTGATGGGGAGGAGAGTGAGTGAGCGAGCCAGTCAGCCAATCATCAGTAGGAGGCGTGTCCATGCATGATGGGGGAGGAGAGTGAGTGAGCCAATCAGCAGTAGGAGGCGTGTCCATTCGTCATTGGGAGGAGATTGAGTGAGCCAATCAGCAGTAGGAGGCGTGTCCATGCATGATGGGGGAGGAGAGTGAGTGAGCCAATCATCAGTAGGAGGCATGTCCATTCATCATTGGGAGGAGATTGAATGAGCCAATCAGCAGCCATTTTGGGGGCAGAGCAATAAAAGGATGGGTGTGTGTGTTTGGGTTGATTTCAAATATCAACAGTGTTCAACAATGATTTTGAGAAATCACATACTGCATCTTTAAAGGCTATAATTATTTTCTTTATGCATATTTTAGCTACATATTTCCATATGTGTAAACATGCTACATCTTGATGTTGACAACAATGTAGCCTACTATACCATTTGAAAAGTTTATCATTGCATATATCATGCAGTACATAGTACATACTGCACATTATTTTATTTTATTTGCAGATGTTACTATATCATGTATTTTAACATTGATTGAAATGCTGTATTGAGCAGCAATAGCATCAAGGCCATCTCTTTTTATTAACAATTATCATTGTATTATTATAATGCATAAAAATCTTGTTTTTAGTACCTATATGAAAGCACCAGAATGGAGCCTTGATATTAATATTTGTCATTTAGCAGCCTCTTTTATCTAAGAATTTGTATGTGTGTATGAACAACCAATCACAGAACATCTCAGAAAACACTCAGCCAATCACAGGATAATTTCGGAGCTGATCTCACTGTTGCGAGGCAGGAATCAGCTCAGTGCCTTTGACAGGTTCATTTTCCAGCTACATTAAGGAGTACTTGTCTCTGGGGGAAAGAGAGAAATAATGACTGTTGAAATAGTCAATGTGTCTCATGTGTGATGAGTCTCAGACCCCCTTTACTCCCTATAGTCCACCAAGTCCACCAAGGAGACGTTTGTGTTATCTAAATGTAAACAGAGTATACACATTTTGGGAATAGAATAAAACTCTGGTTTAGGGGTGGGTGATACGATCAAAATCCAAAGACAGTTGAGTAATATAACACTACTGTTTAAAGGTGCCCTAGAATCAGAATTTGAATTTACCTCGGCATAGTTGAATAACAAGAGTTCAGTACGTGGAAAAGACATACACTGAGTTTCAAACTCCATTGTTTCCTCCTTCTTATATAAATCTCATTTGTTTAAAAGACCTCCGAAGAACAGGCGAATCTCAGCATAACACCGACTGTTACGTAACAATATTTGCATATGCCAGCTCATGTTCAAGCCATTAGACAAGGGCAGCCAGTATTAACGTCTGGATGTGCACAGCAGAATCATCAGACTAGGTAAGCAAGCAAGGACAATAGCGAAAAATGGCAGATGGAGCAATAATAACTGACATGATCCATGATAACATGATATTTTTAGTGATATTTGTGAATTGTCTTTCTAAATGTTTCGTTAGCATGTTGCTAATGTACTGTTAAATGTGGTTAAAGTTACCATCGTTTATTACTGTATTCACGGAGACAAGAGCCGTCGCTATTTTCATTTTTAAACACTTGCAGTCTGTATAATGCATAAACACAACTTCATTCTTTATAAATCTCTCCAACAGTGTGTAATGTTAGCTTTAGCCACAGAGCATACTATCAAACTCATTCAGAATCAAATGTAAACATCCAAATAAATACTGTACTTACGCGATTAGACATGCTGCATGACGAACACCATTTTGAGGGTTATATTAGCTGTGTGAACTGTGTTTATGCTGTTCAAGGCAAGCATGAGCTCCGGGGGCGGGGGAGCACGAGAATTAAAGGGGCCGCAACCTATATATCAGTGCATAGTTAATGATGCCCCAAAATAGGCAGTTAAAAAAATGAATTAAAAAAATCTATGGGGTATTTTGAGCTGAAACTTAACAGACACATTCAGGGGACACCTTAGACTTATATTACATCTTTTAAAAAGACGTTCTAGGGCACCTTTAAAATTTTGGGCTTGATAATATACTCTCTCTTTTGACCCTCCCTTGTCTTCTTCTTCACGCCCACAGAAGGATGAGGTTTATCTGAATTTGGTGATGGACTACGTGCCTGAAAACGTGTACCGAGTGGCCAGACAGTACAGCAGAGCCAAGCAGAATCTGCCCATGGTCTATGTGAAGGTAACATCTCTTAATAGAGTCTGACATGATTCACTACTCTAAAGATGTGTGATTTGGTGCTGGTCTAGCTCATGGACCAAAACTGCAAAACGTAGTTAATGAATCCAGTCAACTATGGGCTTTCTGTTGTAGCTTTGTCAACCATGGTCAACCATGGCCATTTGTCAACCTTTGTCAATACTTGCGGGTTTAGAGGTCTTAAAGGGTTAGTTCACCCAAAAATGAAAATGATCCCATGATTTACTCACCCTCAAGCCATCTTAGGTGTATATGACTGTCTTCTTTCAGACGAACACAATCGGTTATATACACTTAGGACAGCTTGGGGGTGGGTAAATTATGGGATAATTTAACTATCCCTTTAAGAGCAGGATTTTCCTGTTTTCATGGGGTTCTGTGCCATATCTTGGTTCATTTCTGAGCTTTCAGTGGGTTAATTTGTATATTTGTCTCAGCTTGCAAATTCCGCTGTATTAAAGTCACTGTTTATGTGTGTTTTCAGCTATATATGTACCAGTTGTTCCGCAGCTTGGCGTACATCCACTCGTATGGGATCTGCCATCGAGATATCAAGCCGCAGAACCTCCTGCTCGATCCAGAGACAGCTGTACTCAAACTCTGTGACTTTGGAAGGTGAGACGGGGAAATTGGGTTCCTTCATGCCTAAAGCACCTGCTGTAAAGTTAACAGCCCTTGTTCATAATGAGATCTTGAGTAAAAGATATTTGAGACATTGACTAAAGTTCTTCTGTATCGATGCTTATGATCTTAGAAACCTTTTGGTGATTGAAATTAAATAAAAATTGTGTTTACATTACTGTTCAAAAGTTTGAGGTCAGTCATTTTTTTAAAATAAATAAATACTTTTATTCAGCGTGGATGCATTATATTGATCAAAAGTGACAGTAAAGACATTTATAATGTTACAAAAGATTTCTTTTTTAAATAAATCCTGTTCTTTTCTATTCATCAAATGATCCTGAAAAAAATCCACAAAAAAATATTAAGCAACATCCATTCTCATTTATCAACATTGATAATAATAAGAAATGTTTCTTGAGCATCAAATCAGCATATTAGAATGATTTCTGAAGGATCATGTGACACTGAAGACTGGAGTAATGATGCTGAAAATTCAGCTTTGATCACAGGAATAAATTACATTTTAAAATAAATTCTAAACTTATTTCGAATAGTAATAATATTTCACAATATGACTGTTTTACTGTATTTTTGATGAAATAAATGCAGTCTTGATGAGCATTAGAGACGCTTTTCAAAAACATGAAAAAAATCATACTGAAGTTTTGAACGGTAGTGTACATACGGTATGTATTTCTTTACAAAATTATTATTTGGAGATGACAGTCAAGGAAAAGCATGCAGCATTTGTCCATCTTATACACAATGTCAGCTCTGTCTATACTGTTTAAAAGGCATCCCAGGATGCAACTCATGAGGTTGGTTGAGGGATTGAGGGCATTTTGGTGGTAGTGTGTGAACGACAGCAGTTATAAAACAGAAAAACTTTGCTTGTGTGAATAACAGATGTGGTACCATTACTGGAAAACTTCATCTGGCAATTTCACGGCAATTGAACAAGTCTCATGTGCGAAAGTGACTATTTCACGGATCAGATCCAGCCATCCGACAAATTTAACTTTGAGCATTCTGATCTAAATCTGTGTCTGACTTTGTTTAAATAAACAAGATTTCAAGATTTTAAAGTTCCTCTGTAGTTAGCAAACTTTTGGCTCTAGTTAGTGTCTGGTGATAATGATTATGATTATTGTTCTTATGATGATGATGATGATGATGGCTGTTTTGATGTTCACTGTTGTTGGTGTAATTTCTGGTTACTGTATGTCTAATTCTCTCTGTCGCATTTGTTCCGTTTCTTTCTGTCTCCTGCAGTGCAAAGCAGCTGGTGCGTGGTGAGCCTAATGTTTCCTACATCTGCTCGCGGTACTACAGAGCCCCTGAGCTCATTTTCGGAGCCACAGACTACACTTCCAGCATAGGTATTCTACTGCCCTTTGTGTTCTGAAACTCTTTTTAAAACTACACCACCAGCATAGATATGGAAGCTTATTTCTGCCACGAAAAAAAATAAATAAATAGGTAATTGTGACATTTTACCTCACAATTCTGACTTTTTTCTCAGAATTGCGAGTTTTTATCACACAATTCTGACTTTATAACTCGCAATTCTGACTTTTTTTCTCTATAAAGTCAGAATTGCCGTGTAGACGGTGAAACTGGAGATTTTGGCTTGTGACGTCGAAACTGGAACTGGTAATAACCATTTTTTTTTACAGGCTTCTGATTGGCCAACATGGCTGTATGGTTAGGGTTATATCGCCACCTGTTGGTTTGGCATGCTCTTGACAGAGCTTCATAGCACGTTTTTGCATTTTCATGTGGACCTGATTTTTTTTTTTTTTTTTTAAATGGAGGGGAAAAAAACTTTTATAAAAATACCTGTGTAGGTGTGGACTAGGCCTCAGTATCATACAAAATCCTGTACTGTTATACTTTATCACATAAAAGCAGTGATAATATAAACAGGACTTTAAATTTTATTTAGCTTGAGTGTTACATTGAGTAAATCATAGAGTCTTTGTGATGTCAAAAATATTTCTATTTAGGATTTAAAAATAAATAAAAATAAATAGTCTCTTATGCAAACCAAGGCTGCATTTATCTGATCAAAAATACAGTAAAACTGTGATATTGTGAAATATAATTATTACTATTTCAATTTTAAAATGTAATTTATTCCTGTGATCACAGCTGAATTTTCAGCACCATTACTCCAGTCTTCAGTGTCACATGATCCTTCAGAAATCATTCTAATATGATGATTTGATGCTCAAGAAACATTTATTATTATTATCAATAATGAAAACAGTTGTGCTGCTTTATGTTTTTGTGGAAACTTTGAAGCTTTTTTTTTTTTTCAGGAAAACTTCAAAAGAAATAGAAAGTTCAGAAGAACCGCATTTATTTAAAATAGAAATGTTTGTTACATAATAAATGTCTTTAATGTCACTTTTGCTAAATAAAAGTATTAATTTCTTTCAGATATATTCAGTAATGTGTGATTTAAAAGACATTAATTTACAAAATTACATGCATCAACAAGTGATATTGTATCAGTTTTTATTTTTTTCTTGTCTTAATGCTTCAACAAAGTTGTTGTGTAATGCTTAGAGAACTCAAAAACAACACTGAGACATGCTAATGAAATGAAGAGTGTTTGCTGTAATATTCAGTGTTTTTCTTCATTTTTCTATACAGACATTTGGTCGGCTGGTTGCGTACTGGCTGAGCTGCTTCTTGGACAGCCGATTTTTCCAGGCGACAGCGGCGTCGATCAGCTCGTTGAAATTATCAAGGTGTGGAAGTGTGTGTTGCATTGTAGTTTTCATAAATAATCTTAAAATTAAGTTTAAAGGTGCCCTAGAACCAGCTTTTACAAGATGTAATATAAGTCTAAGGTGTCCCCTGAATGTGTCTGTGAAGTTTCAGCTCAAAATACCCCATAGATTTATTTGAATTAATTTTTTTTAACTGTCTATTTTGGGGCATCATTAACTATGCACCGATTCAGTGCGCGGCCCCTTTAAATCTCGCTCTCACTGTCCCTCGAGCTCTCAACTATAATATAGTGCATTTACAAAGTTCACACAACTAATATAACCCTCAAATGGATCTTTACAAGATGTTCATCATGCATGCTGCATGCATGCGTCGGATGATGTGAGTATAGTATTTATTTGGATGTTTACATTTGATTCTGAATGAGTTTGATAGTGCTCCATGGCTAAAGCTAACATTACACACTGTTGGAGAGATTTATAAAGAATGAAGTTGTTTATGAATTATACAGACTGCAAGTGTTTAAAAATGAAAATAACGACATGACTCTGATATCCGTGAATACAGTAAGAAACTATGGTAACTTTAACCACATTTAACAGTACATTAGCAACATGCTAACGAAACATTTAGAAAGACAATTCACAAATATCACTAAAAATATCATGTAATCATGGATCATGTCAGTTATTATTGCTCCATCTGCCATTTTTCGCTATTGTTCTTGCTTGCTTACCTAGTCTGATGATTCAGCTGTGCACAGATCCAGACGTTAATACTGGCTGCCCTTGTCTAATGCCTTGATCATGGGCTGGCATATGCAAATATTGGGGGCGTACATATTAATGATCCCGACGGTTACGTAACAGTCGGTGTTATGTTGAGATTTGCCTGTTTTCCGGAGGTCTTTTAAACAATTGAGATTTATATAAGAAGGAGAAGCAATGGAGTTTGAGACTCACTGTATGTCTTTTCCATGTACTGAACTCTTGTTATTCAACTATGCCAAGGTAAATTCAATTTTTGATTCTAGGGCACCATTAAATCTATTGCCTCCTTGGCAGCTAACTGAAAGAAAAAAAAAAGTTAAAGTACTAAAATTACTAAACCTAAAACTGCAAAACACAATAAAATTGCTTAAACTTCAATTAAAATGAAAACTGAAAATATAAAAATAAAAACTTATTCTAAATAGGAATAGATACTATACTAATACATTATTAATAATAAAATTTATTCTAATGTTTATTCTAAGATTCTGATTGGCTGTCATTGTTTTTGTGACCAGCTGGAAATAAATTGCTCTGAAAGTGATTCCAATGATAACATTTCCCTGTATCTTGTATAATTCCCTGTATATTGTTGAAGTGTGAACTCTCAAGTAAAGTCACCTTTATTTCCATAGTGCTCTATACAGTGCAGATTGTTTCAAAGCAGCTTTACAGGGATAAACAGGAAAATAATGATTCAATGATGCAAACAGAGTTCAATTCTGCTGTAAAGCAGCTCTAAAAAAATAGTGTCATTGTTCAGCTGAGGTCAGTTCAATGTTGATTTGGACTCTGCTATATATAACACCTGAAACAGAATAAGAAAACTTGTTTCCTCCAGGTGCTGGGAACTCCTACACGAGAGCAGATTCGAGAGATGAACCCAAATTACACCGAATTCAAGTTTCCACAGATAAAGGCCCACCCGTGGACTAAGGTTAGCATGAGTGTTTCCATGTGCTTCATGCTTGGAAACACTTTTATCCTTCTCTTTTCTCCTTACTTTAATTCTAGGCTTTGATTCTGTCTTCTATATTGCTGTCTTTACACCCTTATTATTTTAAATTTTATAATGCCTTATAAAGTTAATAATAATAAGTTTATTTTCTATAGTGCCTTTCTGCAAACTCAAGGTTGCTTTACAATATTATAACAAGTAAACACGACAGCAGACATAGAGACAATACAGATACACTGAGCATAGATAACATAACATAACATAGATTACATGTAATTTAAAACAGATCATGAAGTTAGGGATCAGAAACAAGAAGCGAAAAGATATGTTTTAAGGTGGGTTTTGAAATCATGTAATGATACGAGTTTGCGGATGTGTTGGGAAATCCAGAGTATGGGGGAAGAGATACAAAAGGGCCTGCCACCAATCATGCTAGTTTGTGCTGTGGGACCAACAACAGACCAGTGTCAGAGGATCTTAGTTTGCAAACTGTGGCGTAGGTGTGAATGAGATCAGAAATATCAATACAAGCCGATATGGTGTGAAAAGGAGCAGTGCATGGAGAATGGATGTAAAGTTAAGTGTCATCTGCGTAGCAATGGAAGTTAAAGCCATGATGACAAATAATGCTACCTAATGGAAACATGTAGATGATGAAAAGTAAAGGCCCAAGAACAGAACCTTGGGGAACACCGTGTGAGACAGGGGCAGTAGTGGACTCTAGCTTGGTGGATAGAGATGTAATGCCGACATTCAGGCAGGTAGGAAGTGAACCAGGATAGAGCAGCTCCAGAGATACCAAGAGCGGAGAGTTGTGAAATGAGAATACTGTGAGAGATTGTGTCAGATGCAGAGGAAAGGTCTAATAGAATTAAAACGCAGATGGAGCCTGAGTCAAAAGTTGCTACTGCCAACACTATTTCATTGGTAACTTTTATTGCTCTCTTGTGACTTTTTTAAACCTAGATTTATATCAAAAATAATATTTTTGACAGTCAGAAATTTATGTTATTGTGCAAATGTTTTATATAGCAATAAAAACCAGTGTTGTTGTCCATATGTTAGGTTTTCCGGCCTCGGACCCCTCCGGAGGCAATAGCCTTGTGTTCCCGATTGCTGGAGTACACGCCTACGGCCCGACTCACTCCTCTCGAGGCCTGTGCTCACACTTTCTTTGACGAGCTCCGTGAGCCCATCCTCAAGCTCCCGAATGGAAGAGAGCGGCCTGTGCTGTTTAATTTCACTACACAGGGTATGTGGCACACAAATGCACAGCAGGTTCATGTTTTCAGATGTGTAGATCATTTGCTTAGCTCCAAAACAGGGATTAAAATTCTTACAATGTTTCAACATTTCTAAATGAAACAAAATTTGTTAAAGGATTAGTTCACTTTCAAATAAAAATTACCCTGAGCTTTACACAACATCAAGCCATCCTAGGTGTTTATGATTTTCTTCTTTCTGATGAACCCAATCGGAGAAATATTAATAAATATCCTGACGCATCCAAGCTTTATAATGTCAGTAAGCGTTACCAAACGAGTATGAGCTAAAGAAAGTGTCTCCATCCATATCCATCCATCATAAAGGCCTTCTGAAGCAAAGCAATGCATTTGTGTAAAAAAAAAAAAATCCATATAAAAACAAGACATTGTGCTTTTGTAAAATGAAGAAAAAAACAGGATGCCGCTTTCTGCCGTCCCAGTTTCCTTTCCCTGAAGTTTGTGAAGCGCATCCAAAAAATTAATCAAAACTCAGCATTTAGGCTTCTAGCAAGCTTTTGCGTTCCTGGGCCCGTATTTATCAAGCCTCTGAGAATTACTCACAAGAACACTGCTGAGAATTGACTTAAGAGTAAAAAAAGTTAGTTATCAAGCATCTCAGTTGTAATTTAAGTGAAGTGTAGGACTAAATGTGTCAGTCTTAGAGATGATTCACGACACTTTGCTGTGCCACAAACAGGATTTTGGATGACGACATAGGCATTGGACCAATTACTGAATAGATTTCCTTATTTAAGAATATTCTCAGATAAATTCACATTGAATGGCGAAAGTCCTAAGAGGAGTTTACATTCAACTAGGGGTGTCCTCGACTACGGATTTACATAGTCGAATCCGATTCGAATCAGATTGCCTATATTCGACTGATAGTCAAATCATAAAGGGGGAGGGGGTGTGGTCCACTAGAGAGTGCGCACGGACTTTGAAAGGTTCACACGCGCGCTGAACTGTGCACGAGATGGAGCGGGACACGGAAAATGAAGTAAGGCCTGGCTATAGTCTACCCGCGGCTTTATTTTCTTTCACACACAGCACAGAGAAACATCTTTCTATAAACCGACTGCCTGTCAAGTGATAGACGAAACTGACAATGATTTTATATTTTTTAAACAAATGAAAGGCAATGTGGATAAACATTCAGCCACGATGTAGCTACAGAACACTCAAAGATATAGAAGAAAACGAATAAAAACATTTTGGATCAATAAACTTTATAATATATATATTAATAGCTGCAGAAAGGCCACACTGCAGACAGATATACATTTCATATGTCGGCAAATCAAATTACATCGGCTAAATTGTCTGTGCGAGCAAGCTTTAACTAATCTACAGCGCAACATTGATGCACCAAAAACCAAAAATAATAATAATAATAATAATTTAATAAAAAAAAACATATTTTTTTATCAAACATTAATTTACAGAATTGAATTAGAACAGAATATACCGTTCTAATAAATTAAAATAGCCTAATTAAAAAAATGCAAAATGCCTGAAGTGCAGGGGAACATATATTCAAAACACAAGCCAGCCAGAGTGATCAATAAATAAATACAAATTAAAGAAATTATTCAAATAACGAAAGTATAGCTAGAATTGTCAACTTTGTCTTTTTAACTGCAGAGACAATAAACGCTAAACATTCACAGCATCCAAAAATCTAATTACAAGCGGCTGAAATAGTTTGAAATCACTTGTAGCTACCCTACCTGATTGAGAGAGAAAAATCCAGTCTTTCACGCGATCTGCCTGTGTCAGTTTGAGTCTTTTCAAATAGCGTGCTATAGTCAGCTCGTTGGCCTGCAGAAGCGCGCCGCAGTGTTTGTCGTTGTTGAGTTCTAGGACATGAGCTGTTAACACAACTTGCATCATACGTTTTTTTGATCATCTTTTACCATTTCAAAGTGCATCCAATTCTACACTTTATCCCAGACATTGTTGAAGATTTAATCCCCGCCGTAAAGATGCTCATCTGCCGTCTCATGGAAGTGAAACTTAAATCGGTCACAGGTTGGATTTATTCACGCACATTAAAAATATTTATTAAAAGCTTCTTTCTTTTCACATTTTTATTTATAGTATTAACATAATAGGCTGTATATTAACCTATTGGGAAAGAACCGGTATGTCTATGTAAAATCAGATATTGAGCGCCCCATATCTCGTCTCATAACACCTCTGCGATGATTCGACTGTGAGATTGGTAGTCGAATCAGGCTCCTCCTATCGAAGATTCGAATCGTCGACTATTCAGGGTTACCCCTACATTCAACACACACATTTGACAATAAAGTATTTTCAAGAGAATACATTATGATATACACATTGGAAATGAAAGATATACACGTTTTCCGGCATGTTTTAATTGCACATTTTAAACCGGTGGGCTGACCTGCCCATAGCCTATATAGCCTAGATTTTATGATATAATCAGTCACCATGGATTCCAAAAGAAAACCGAACTGGCACGAGGAAGAAGCGCTACTGCTTGCTGAATGGGGCCGTTCGCATATCGCGCCTAAAAACGTGTGGAAAGCGCGGCCGTGCAAGCGCTTGTGCTCCCGTGACATCTGTCATTGCTGTGCAACCATGAACTGTGCTCTCCATGATGACGAGGAAGTTTCAGCAAAAGAAAAATTGATTTCAAGCCCTTGCATTAGCTTTACTACTAGGTATATTTATGGAGATGAGAAATAAAAACCCGCCCTGTACAGCTACGATCAGCTGTTCGGCTGAGTTTTCGATGTTGTCGGTTGGTTCTTGTCACATGATCTGCGCGTCGCTTCTATTATGAGCGCGCACAAAAGCGATATGTGAATAGCCCCTTAATCAAACTATTCAGACCAACATTAATCAGCACTGACAAAGATGATGCCTGCTCTTTTCAAATGATACCGTTTGATTAACTGCTCGTCATCAAACATTTCAAAAACATTCTTGCTCCCCTGAAAGATTTGCGCACATCTCTGTCTCCTCAGTGCCATCACAAGCCCCTATTGGCAACTCCTCACCACTTAAGAGACCCCTAGAGCTATCTTAAATAACTGGGAGAGTAAGAGTGATTCATAGCTTTAAGAAATTTGATAACTTGCTTTTATGCTTAAGTTTGAAAGTATGAGTAAATTTCATAAATTCTCAGCACTTAAGACTAAAATGTCACTTTGAGAAGTTTGATAAATACGGGCCCAGAACTCTTGTTTTGGGTTGGTGCATAGATCATCTCTTCTTCTTCTGCTCTTTTTCCTGTTGTGGTGGTTAGCAAACAGCATTGCATTACCATGCGTGCCCCCTTCTGGATTGTAGTGTGGATTGCCTGTGACTGACTGTATTCATCGTCTGACTGTATGCACGAACCGTGACGTCCGTACCGTGATGGTTCGGGTTGAATACATGTACCGTTACACTTCTAAAAAAAAACACCCTTAATCTTTTTGAACTACTGTATTAAAGGACGAAAACATTCCAGGATTATTCTCCTTATAGTGGACTTCACTGGCCTCCAAATGGTTGAAGGTCAAAATTACAATTTCAGTGCAGCTTCAAAGGGCTTTAATACCAAATGAGGAATAAGGGTCTTATCTAGTGAAACGATCGGTCATTTAAAAAAAAAAATACAACAGTATATGCTTTATAAACACAAATTATCGCCTTGCACTTGCTTCCGCTTTCCGCATTCTTTAAAAAGCTCACGCTGTATGTCCTACGCCTTCCCTATTCAACTTACGGAACGAACGCGGCGCCAGTTTCGTTTTTTTCTGTAAGTAGAATAGGGAAGGCATAGGACATACAGCGTAAGCTTTTTGAAGAATGCGGAAAGAGGAAGCATGTAGAGGCGATAATTTGTGTTTATAAAGCATATACTGTTGTATTGTTTTCTAAAATGATCGATCGTTTCGCTAGATAAGACACTTATTCCTCATCTGGTGTCGTTTAAAGCCCTTTGAAGCTGCACTGAAACTGTAATTTCGACCTTCAACCATTTGGAGTCCATTGAAGTCCACTATAAGGAGAAAAATCCTGGAATGTTTTCATCAAAAACCTTAATTTCTTTTCGACTGAAGAAAGAGAGACATGAACATCTTGGATGACATGGGGGTGAGTAAATTATCAGGAAAATTTTATTTAAAAGTGAACTAATCCTTTAACATACATCTCAAATTCACGCAAAACTGATGTTATAAGCAAATGTACACTACCATGCACACTACCGGGAAGATTTTTTTATGTTTATGAAAGAAGTCTCTCATGCTAACCAAGGCTTTTTCAGGACAGAAAGATGAACAGAAAGTTCAAAAGAACAGCATTTATTTGAAATAAATAATAATGAATTCGTAAATGCTGAAATTAACATTAAATAAGATTATTAAAGGGTTAGTTCACCCAAAAATGAAAATTCTGTCATTTATTACTCACCCTCATGTTTTTCCACACCCGTAAGACCTTCGTTAATCTTCAGAACACAAATTAAGATTTTTTTAGTTGAAATCCAATAGCTCCGTGAGGCCTCCATAGGGAGCAATGACATTTCCTCTATCAAGATCCATAAAGGTACTAAAAACAATTGGTTCATATGAGTACAGTGGTTCAATATTAATATTATAAAGCGACGAGAATATTTTGGAGCGCCAAAAAAAAAACGAAATAACGACTTATTTAGTGATGGCCGATTTCAAAACAATGCTTCAGGAAGCTTCGGAGCGCCAAAGTCACGTGATTTCAGCCATTGGCAGTTTGACGCAATCTGAATCATGATTCGATACACTGATTCATTATGCTCCGATGCTTCATGAAGCAGTGTTTTGAAATCGGCCATCACTAAATAAGTCATTATTTTGTTTTTTTGGCGCTCCAAAAATATTCTCGTCGCTTTATAATATTAATATTGAACCACTGTACTCACATGAACCGATTTAAATATGTTTTTAGTACCTTTATGGATCTTGAGAGAGGAAATGTCATTGCTCCCTATGGAGGCCTCACGGAGCCATCGGATTTCAACTAAATTATCTTAATTTGTGTTCTGAAGATGAACGAAGGTCTTACAGGTGTGGAACGGCATGAGGGTAAGTAATAAATGACAGAATTTTCATTTTTGGGTGAACTAACCCTTTAAATGCTTTAGAATTTTTTTCATTGTTAGTTCATGTTAACTAATGCAGTTCACTAATGTTAACAACTGGAACTTTATTGTAAATTAAAGTGTTACACTAATATCTTTTGTATTTAATGATCAGAGTTGTCCAGTAACCCCTCGCTGGCCTCTGTACTCATCCCTGCACATGCTCAGAACCAGGTGGAAAACTCCGCCCAGTCTGCCTCGGCTGCAACAGGTAGGTTTTTCACTTTCAGCCTCTCATACACCCCAAGAGTGTGGTTCTCACAACCACTTTTGTAATCATCTCTAATTGTTCCAGGTGCCATCAGTGGTCCGAACGCCAACGCTGCCTCTGCCGCCCCTAATCCTTCAACTTGAACCCCATCCATCTATCAATGGGCCAACGCTGCTGCTTATTAGCCACGCCCAATCCTGGGAATCATGGGCGTGGCTAAAACGAAACGAAAAGCTCATGATATGATGGATGCGCCAACCAAATCTTCCCCCAGCCATTGTCTTTGTTTTTATTGTTAGTGTTTTAATTTATTTGCTCTAAAGGACATAACGAGGGCTCAAAAACACACCTCAGGACTGTCTGCGGTGCTGTTTGAAAATACTCTCTCTCTCTCTCTGTCTCTATACATATATATATATATTCACACACTAATATATATTACACTACAAATGCATTTTCACATGTCTACTTTGACATTTTTAAAGGGAAATCTGTATGCTGTAGCCACTGCTTCTTTTATAATCGTCTCGGGCCCCTTCCTGGTCACCTTTGGGTAGAGACAAAGACTTTGACTATGGTCTGACACAGACACTGCAGGTGGTTTCTGATTGGCTCAATATGACCGAACCGGTTCAGAGCCATGGACTGATTTCCAGGGCTTGTGTACATTCTGTAGACTATGTGAAATATATGCTAATGACTTTTGCCTTTTCCCTCAGTATTGGGCGGATATGTTGTATGCTTAAGCTGTATGCTGCTGTGTACCTCTTTCTTTTTGACCACTTTCGAAGGAGTGACATTATCCATTCGTTTTCTGCTCGTCTTCCTCCTTCCTGTTGTATAGTACTTCACTGAACTCTAAAGATGTTGACACACACATAATATCGGATCATTTTCTGTGAGCGAGAGTGTGTGTGTGTGTGTGTGTGTGTGTGAGTGCATGTTGTGCGTCTTATGTCTATAAATACTGTATGCTGATTCTTGAACTGTTAGTGAGCTAAAAGAAACAAAAGCACGAATCTGATAATCAGGACTTTAATACTGAACATGTGAACAGGTTTCTGCACCACAAATCCCAGCCGAAAGAAAGATGTCGTGATTTGGTGCTCGAAATCATCTCTTCTGTGTCGTTTGTGTTAGAATTTAGCGGGAATAAGTGGCTGAAAACAGTGTGAAACCTTGAACCATCTGGACTGCTCCATCAGGAAACTAACACTAATGATGAGGCGGAAGAAAATAAGATCTCCACAGTACCTTTGCCTCCGTTTCTTGTTGTTTTTCTTCCTTGCGTCCTCTTTAGTGTCCCCTAGTGTTAGTGGAAGTGTACCACTGAGGCTGTTGTGTGTAGTTCCTCTAAATACGTTGTTGAATCTGCACAGAAGAGTCACTTCAGGCTGTTTATGTACCTCCCAAAAGTGCTGTTGAAAGAATATCCATCTGTTCTGCTGCCCGCTTAAAATGACAGTTCACCCAAATACGAAAATCATTTGTTGATTTTGTTTACTCACTCATTTTTCGCCAAATAAGGAAAATATAATGCTTTTGTAAATGATAATTATGACACAAAAAGTCAAAACTATGAAATGAAAAGTTGAAATTATAACTTAATGTCGAAATTGACATGACATTAAAAGTCATAATTAAACACAGAAAGTCAATTTCGACTTTATCACAATTTTGACTCTCATAATTGACATGTCAATTTCCACTTTTTAAATCTTAAAATTAAGACTTTAAGTCATAATTTCGACTTGGTAGGTCAATTTCAACTTTATATTATAAATATGCCTTAGCATGTAATAATTTGATCTTTTTATGTCATAAATATGATTTACAAGTTTGTTTGTTTTTTAGATGGCGGAAATGGGCGTTCATACTTTCATGCTTTCATTTTTTCTTCCATAGACCCCAAAAGGAAATGCTCTGTTCACACTGATCTTTTCTATGCAATGAAAGTGAATGGTGAGTCGACCAAGGGCTGTCAAGCTACAAAAAATGTATCAGATCAATAATCCATATGATTTGAGCACAATATTCAAAGTTTGAAGTCATACAATTGTTTTATGTGAGGACATTTTTAAGTTGTCAACCACTAATAATTCCTTTCTGCTATATATCTCAAGGATCGTGTTCAATCTGAATATGCACATAAATGTGTTATTTTCACACTTTTAAGGTGTTTTTGTAATTTTTGGAGCTTGAAGGATCTTTATCTCCATCCACTTTCATTGTATGGACACGATTCAGCATCTCACAAAAGTGATTATTATTATTTTGTTGTTATTTTATTAGAACAATATGAAGGTGAGTAAATGATGACATAATTTTAGTTTTTGGGTGAACTGTCCCTTTAACTGTATCAGTACATCCTGTAAACTTTTATTGTTCGTTTGAACTGGTTTTTAATTGTCAACTATTAGGAAAAATATGAAGGTGCTCCATCACTCAAATTATGTATTAAAACAATCATTTGTTTAAATAATGTATGCTTGGCAAAGGGAAATTGAATTAAATTTCATCTGCTGAGCTCTTGTTCAGGTCTGTTCACTCTCACAGCAGGGAAAATAGATGTTTTTCATTTTCTTTTTTTTTTTTTATACTTTTAACTTAAACTTTCAGAAGGACTTTTTGTTGCAGGAATTTCTTATACTTAATTGTGATGGAAAATCTTACAGTTTTTTTTTAATGATTTCTCTTTTTTATGATTATGAATGATGTGTGGAAATATCATTCTACAGTATTAACTCATTATTTGCAATAATATATTTTTGATTTGTGTTTAGGGTCTTGTAAAATACTTTCAGCAGCACTTAAAGAGATTGATGTCATGTAGCACTACGACCTTTTTAAGCTTTATTCGAATATGTTTTTAAGCCTAATCTGTTTTTCATCCTTGCGTATTTAGCCAGTGCTGTTAACAGTCACGTTGCTTCGAGGATTTCCTCAGCATTTAAAGAAACACTCATTACCTTTCTCAACGACGAAATGAGATGAAAAGTGAACAAACGTGAACTGTTAGTAGCCATAAGAGTCAATCAACAGCCACCAAACACCTGAAACAGCTTTTGTTTTGGGTTTTTGATTTGTTTTGTTCTGTTTGGTTTTGTTTTGTTATGGGTTTTGTTTGGTCCTGTTCTGTTTTGTTTTCGTTTTTCTTCTCCCATCCCAGTATGCTGAACATCTCTTGTTCATACTGATGTGCGTTCTGTCCCTTGTGTGTTCTGGTTCAGAGAAGTCACCTGATACTGTACTGCATTGAATAAAGTGTATTACCCTCACTCCATCACACTGCTTCTTCTCTCTTTATTGCTAAATATCTTATTTTTCTTTACTTAACACCAAACGACAGCAATGTCAGTATTAGTGAAAGCTTTCACCCTCATGCTGTTCCAAACCTATATGACTTCATTTCTTCTGCGGAACTCAAAAGAAGATATTTTGAGGAACATTGGTGACTAAACCATTTTGGTGACCATTGACTTCCACTATATGGACAAAAAGAAGGTCATTCAAATTTGGAATTATAGGAGAGTGAGTAAATAATGAAATAATTTTTCTTTTGGGTGAACTATAACCCTTTAAAAATGAAGTGATTTCATTACTAATTTTGAATCATGTTTTCATCAGGTTAACAACAATGGCAAGTTTTTCACTGAAACTATCTGATGTATTGTTAGATGGCATATTTTATTTTCATTGCAGCCGACTCCAGCTTTAACAGTTAAAGTAACAATAATATTCATTCGTCAGCTCATTCTTTTGTTTGTTAGTTTATAACAACTTGTCAATTTTGTTTACCAAATAATGACCATAGTACAAATGTTTCTGGACTGCCTCTGACCTTGACAGTGTTTATTATGCTGATAAGCATGAATTAGAGTCTTTTGAGTTTTATTTCATCATGTACCATCAAATAATGGTGCCTTTGTGATGTTTCACAAATAATGAAAACTCTCGGACTACTGCTACACAAATGTAACAAAACAATAGTAATTCTAAAAAACAAAATGTAACAATGTAAAAAACAATGTTCCACAGTGTTCAGATCATGCATGCCACAGCATAAAGCAATTAAAATGGCTGATTTTGCTAATATAATGAAAATAAATACAATTAATTTAATTTAATTAAAAAAAAATTAATTTCATTCATGAATTAGAAATATTTCTGTTGATAACATTGTTGTTACTGTTAACTTGTTCCTTATTTTTATTTTTTTTAATTCCTTTGTTTTTTAATTGTGTATGTTAAAAAACATACACATATATATAGAGAGAAATTTACAAAGCAATTTCTTACCCATTTAACGATTACAGTAGCAAAGATTAGAATGACGCACACTTCAGGACAGGAAAAAAAACTCCCACTTACTGTTTAAAAGAGTATCAGTCCGCTTGTGTCCATCTACAGAGTGAGAAACGTCCCTCAGCTGTCATCTAGGTGGTAAGACTGACATTAATTAGCTTATTTTCCCTCATATGTCGTCAAATTTGAACCAGTTTCATATTTATTCTGTATTTATCTGTTACATTTTAGTGCCAAATATAGGCAGGTTTCAGCGAGAAATGAAGAAGTTTTGTGTTGTTTGCATCCTGATGATTCTTACTCATGGTAAGCTTGTTTGTTTTTCGAATTGTTATATCTGGTCTAACTGTTCAGATATCCTTCGCATATTTAGGCGCATAAAAATACTGTTATCACAAAGTAGGTTGTTCATCTGCAGTGTTGGGGTAACGAATTACAAGTAACGCGAGTTATACATTCAGATTACTTTTTTTCAAGTTACGAGTAAAGTAATGCTTTACTTTTAAATTTACAAAAAATATCTGAGTTACTTTTTCAGTTAAGTAATGCAAATTCCTTTGTTTTTCCATTTATTGACTGGCGGCTCTCCTGTCCACATGTTGATAGAAATCGGGAGTAAGTGCCAAGTTGTGTGCGTTGTGTGCGCTGTGTAAACATGATGGTTATTGTAGTTCTAGACTAAATGTATACATTTCAGTGTTGGGGTAAGTTACTTTTAAAAGTAATGCATTACAATATTGCATTACTCCCTAAAAAAGTAACTAATTCCGTTACTTAGTTACTTTTATGAAAAGTAATGTGTTACATTACTTTTGCATTATTTTTTCTCACCTAGGCTGAGCTTGCTCGTTTGTTTTTTAAACAACAACAAAAAAAAAAGTTCTATTTTTGGCAAATGTTAAGGCCCTTCCACACCAAAAATGAAAAGAATAAGCCTCAGGCTGAAGGAAAACCATATTCACTCCTGTACAGTAGAGGGCGCAGCTCAAACAAACCTTTCAGCTGTGCTGCCATTCTAAATTAAACCAATAGGGGCTGTGGATACAAGAGAAGGAAGTTCAACACTCTTATTTCTAAATCTAATCGAAAGTAATTTTTGCTTATTAGTATGGCTGAATTAGATAATTGAAGGTCAGTAGCAAAGACACTGGTTAATAAAGTGGGATTAAATACATAATATATATTTGTGTAATTTAATATAGTTAATTATTACAGGTTTGAGTACAATTCTGAGATTGCATTTCACAGTTTTAATTCATTTTGAGGAATACTGAATTTTCGTGCAAGTGATATGAGTAAATTCATGTTCACCTATAGAACTACAATAACCATCATGTTTACACAGCAAACACAACGCCTCTGCACTTTATTTCTCTCAACATGGGGTCAGGAGAGCTGTCAGTCAATAATGTGAAAAAGTAACTTGCGTTACTTATTTGAAAATGTAACTTAGATATTTTGTTGTAAATTGAAAAAGAAATGCGTTACTTTACTAGTTACTTGAAAAAGTTATTTTACATTTACTAAAACGTTTTATTATTATTATTATTATTAACAAAACAAGCAAGCCCAACCCAGGTGAGAAAAAAGTAATGCAAAAGTAATGTAACGCATTACTTTCCATAAAGAGTAACTAAGTAACACAATTAGTTACGTTTTAGGGAGTAACGCAATATTGCAACGCATCGCTTTTAAAAGTAACCGTCCCCAGCAGGGACGTGCACAGGGGGGTTGCTCAGGTTGCCCGGGCAACTGCCCATATGCCCTTCTCGACTCACGTTGCCCTTCCGAGGTGGGAAAAAATAAATAAAAATATCTTACAATGGATGCAGAATTTCACGTAGGCCTAGATTAAAAAAAACAAATCGCAAAGCCTCGTTCACTTCCATATTCGGGCACCCGTCCGAAAGTGAAAGTCAGTAGGGGAAGGGCAAACTCTGTTTATGTGGCTGCAGCGCTGCACGCGACCGGCACCTGAGCTGAGCCTGCATGAACGGCACTAGAAGGAGATTGTCGGGTGAGACGACTTAACGTTGTCGGAAAGGTGAGTAAGGTTATAATCTTTAACGAAAACGAACGAAAAAAACGAAAACTAGGTGGGAAAAAACATCGTCGTTAACTGAAAAAAAAAAAAAAAGAGGCATTACAAAAAAAAAAAAAAAAAAAAAAACGATAACTAACCAAAACTGTAATGTGTGTTTGGCAAAACTAACTAAAATAAAATTATAGATTAAATGTCCTTAGTTTTCGTCTTTGTCAGTGTCTTTCATAGAGCAAAAGTTCAGCTGCATTTCATTTCCCTGCGTCTCTCACTCACGCGTCTCTCTCACATACTCGCGCGCGCACAGCCCCTCCCCTCCGTGCACACCGCTCGCGCCTCCGTGAGAACGAGTGTTGGAAGCAAGTTCGCGAAAGGTTGGTATCTCGTGAAAACCTTTACACAAACACACATTAAAAAGTGGTATAAAAATATTTTTAATTCTGAATATAATTTTGTCAGTGTGTTAATGTCGACCCGAGAAGCGATTGCTACTTTAGAAAGTTAACTAGACGCAAGTTTGAGGTAAAATGCACTTGGGTTGTCGATGTCAAAACACTATTTAAGCTGTGATTCAAGTAAGGAATAATTGACGACGGGCCGTTGAATTATTAGAAAAATAATGCACACCTGAAGTGGTGATTCGGTCACGACTCGAAGCGGAGTCAATTATTCCGCTTATACCACGGTTACCACACCTCAAAACATCGATCCGATGATATATTTAAAGGGATTCGTTCGGTTTTTGTACTTAATCGCTATTGTGGGTAGGACTATTTCTTCCTCATCTCATGTTATTCTCAGTCCTTCATATAGCCCGTGATTTTTTTTGGGGGGGGGGGGGGGGGGGGGGGGTTGCCCTTTTTTTTAGGTCAGAGCAACTGCCCCTCAAAATTCCTGTGCACGTCCCTGGTCCCCAGTGTATGCAATGTGACATTTTTTTTTTTTTCTATTCGCAATGCCAGGAATTCATATTTTTCTCTTTTTCTATCCCAGACCTTGCTCACTTTTCTTTCAGGGCAGTGGCGTTGCGGTGTAACCTATGTGTTTCCAAAGGGCTTGGGAATCCCTGCACTCCATCTGTGCAGACGTGTCTTCCACATATCACGAACTGTGGATACATCAAATTCAAGCCTACTTTATTGGGTGAGTTCAGCCATCATCACAACCCGTAAAAACAGATACTACAGAACTTATTCAAATCAGTTTTTTAGTTCGTTACATTCAGCGTTCTTTCCACAGGTTCTGCTTATATCCGTTCCTGTATCAGCTTGGAGACCTGCTGGAACTATATGAGTGCTGCAACTGTGACGGCTAAGTGCTGCAATACTGACCTCTGCAACTGAGAGAGAAAAAAAAAAACCTAATCATATTCAGTTGAATTCTGCCTTTCTGTATCTTTCGCGGTGTTAAATTGTACTAAACATTACTAAGGCTTAAAAGTAAAATGTAACAAATAATTAATAATTGCAACAAAGATGTATAACAAACAGCAATGATTAATAGCTTTTTTGCAAGCAAGAATAAAATCAGTCTAGCAGTCACATCATGTCTTCCCATGAGGTACAATCTGTACAGAGGTCACACAAAATGAACAAACAATTAAACGATATCAGTTAGAATAAAGTTACACATAATGAAAAATTTGGGCCATCTAAGCATTGGAAAATTGAGATCAGCTAATATCCAGCCTAGAGGCACATGTTCTTTCTTGTCATTTAGATGCTTTTCAATGACTTAATGACAGCGCAGCAGATGTTGAACAGGGTCACTGTGGCAAACTGGAGTCAAATGTTTGTTACGCACAACTGTGATTGGGAAATATTGCACTGGCTCTTGAGAGAGAAATCTTATTAGGTTAGTGAGGATGAGGACTTTTTCTGTCTTTGTTACTCAATAAAAAGAAAGGAATAGCTACTTCTTTTCTTTTCTGTGTTAAGAACTGAGTGACTAGTAAACGTGTCAACTGAATCAGGATTTTTGCTGATTACTGCTATTGTTCAACCATTGTAATGCATGTTTCCGATGGCGCCATCTTCTGGACAATAGACAAAGGACACGTGTCAGAGGATGGAACTTTGCTCACGCTCAAAATGAAATAAAATAAACGAAAAAATTTAAGTTTCCACAAAATAATCACATAAGTACATGTTAGTTCTTTAGTAGGTTATTATTCATCAACATTAGGCTAAACGTGACGCGTAATTTTAATAATAATTAAAAAAAAAACATTTAAATTTAAAGATATAAAAATTATAACTTGATTGGATCCACTCTAGATTGGTATATAATATCAACACCTGATGAAACATTGTCTGGATGGAGATAATTCCCTGAAATTTAATTAAATTAGAACTGAAGTAGCAAACAATGGAGAAGATTAAAATTGAATTGAAATGGATTTTTTTTTTTCAAAGCGTGTCAAGACAAAAAAAAAGTTTAAAAATGAATGTTTATAGACCGACAGATAGGCTATCATTTGTGTCTTTCATTTGTATTTCAGTGTAAAATTTGATATATATATATATATATATATATATATATATCGCTAATCTTGGGCCATATCCCGTTCTCTGACTATCATTAATATGCGAGAAATGAGAAGAAAAATATTTTGGTGGTTTATAAAGCGGAGCATGTTGATACTGGTTGTTTTATCCTTAATATTCTCCATCAAAGTTTGATTATTATGCCAAAATGCGTAAATTCAAATAAGCCTTTTTAACGGCGTCGACGGAAGTAGGCTAAATAAATGTCATCAAATTATGAGAAATAAGAAAAATTGTGTTATCAGTGTCAGATGGAAAAAGATAATAATGACGTTCAGAAATGAGACGCTAAAACAAAAGAGAAAAGTTTATATTTAAGAAAGAATTTTTTTTTTTTTTATTTTAGACTAATAAATATTTGGTCTTTCAAGGCACTTCCAACATAAGGCCAATAAGTACTTCTTCTGCCGGATAACATCCGTGTCAGATGATCTTAAAAGAGTTACACATCTACCTGCTCTACAAGAGCACGTCAGTATACAACACAAAGAATAAAACACGACCATATACAATACAGCAGCTTACTTCCATCATGTGGCTTTAGGGAATTGGGTTAAAATATGACATTACCGACAATACTAGAATTAACCAGGCTACTATAACCGTGAGCAAGAATCGGAAAATAATTACAAGTTGTTCCTTAGTATTATTCAGCACTTAGTTGTGCAATTAACAAGAACAATCATGTAAATGATAGTATTACAGTACTATTATAGTAGCCTAATTTTCCCTGTGATTCATGTGTAAACTTTAGTCTCTCAAATCATTTCAGAGTGGAAGAAGCCGTCAGGTAAAAGTTTTTTTTTTTTTTATGACAAATAATACATCCCATAGGACACGGGTCCGTTAAATAGTCCTGGCATCGGTACGGGCCGTGGGAATGAGGCTGGAGGTCCATACAGAGATGATGGAGATCCCAGAGGGAAGGGCAGCGCGAACGGGGCCAGAAGCGGTTTGGAGGCGCATTTGAACTTTTCCAGCTCGGCCTCCTGAAGTCTCTTGGCCTTCGCCCTCCTGTTCTGGAACCAGATCTTGACCTGAGTCTCGGTGAGGTTGAGGGAGTTGGAGAACTCGGCCCGTTCGGCGATGGAGAGGTACTGTTTCTGTCTGAACTTGCGCTCGAGCGAGAGCAGCTGGGAGGTGCTGAAGGGTGTGCGCGGCTTCCTGTTCGTCTTGTGCTTGCGTAAGGTGCACGGCGTCGGGCTCGGGTGACCTGGACGAAACCGGGAACAAACTGTTATTTCTTTAGAAGTAAGGAAAAAGGTCAAATGCCTTCCTCGTGCATCTTTGACTTTACCTCTTCTTTCTTTTCTTTCAAAATTCACTGAATTCTCTTTCTTTTTGGGTTTGCAACTTTTCTAATAATCTGTTTGTTTTTCTTTTAACACTTTAACATTATTATTTTGCTGGCAAACATAAATGAACGCAAATATTAGGCTATTTCTTAATCGTCATTTCACAACAACATTTATATATATATATTTTAAATGATTTACTTTTACTAAATAATTAGGCTACTATTTATTATTACAAATGTCTAATATTTAATAGATAAATATTGTTGTTGTTTAGGCTATAATTATTATTATAAATGTAGGGCCTTTAGTATTATAGGCCTATAATGAGAAAGATGGTTAAAATATGGGTTCATTTTTTAAAATCTTTTTTAAACATTTCTTTCTTCCTTTCTTTCTTTCTTCCTTTCATTTCTTTCTTTAACATAAAACTACAAACCATCTGAAGATTTCAACAAACTTTATCCTTCTTTAGCTGCATTGCAAGTAATATTTACTGTAAAATAATTTTTTGTTTGTTTTGTCATTTTGGCAAACGTTTTATAACAATAACATTAGCTAGCCTATTTTTTTTCTTAAAAATATATTTTTTCTATAAAATAAATTATTAGACTAGGCTATTTATCAATAAAATGTTTCATTTTTAAACGATTATTATAGCCTAAATAATTATATTGAATGTAAATGCAGGCTATAGCTGTCAATAATGAGAAAGGTAAAGGTAAAAAAAAATCTAATTATTATTTATTAATTTATTATTATTTAAATATCTAATTAAATTCTAAATATGCATCAAAATGTTACTATATTTATAATGTTTTGAAAGAAAAAATAATAATAACAAGCAAATTCAGCAATGGTTGAAATACTTACGAGGAGGAGATGTGAAAGACGAGGAGTTTGGCCAAGTGCTCTGTTCCTTATCGCTTAAATCTTCACTGTCATCGTTCAGGCTGTCCGAAACGCTTGACAAAGTGTCCACAGAAACTTTGGTTTTCTCTACAAAGTAAGTCCGTACTAAGTCCTGTCCCAATCCCAGTCTCTGGTGCTGGAGAGCCGGAGAACACGCGACCTGGCAGCTGGATTTGGCCATCAGGGATTCAACGCTGAACGGGAGGTAAGTCTTCTTCACTTTATGTCCAGGGTCAGTGGTCATATCTTTCGGCTTTTGACTTTCCTCGCTGTCCGAGTCCGATTTTTCTTGAGCTGTCGTTTCAACGGGTCCCTTAGGAGAACTCATCGTAAACCATCCACCGCGAGCTGTTTCATATACTGTCACGTCTCAACAACTTCCAACAGGCTGACTCGCGCTGCCTCAGTACACTTATAATAGCTCGCAAACTGCGCTCCACCAACCAGCGTGCGCGCTCGACCAGCTGACTTGCAAAAGCCTCGATATGATTGGTCGGAAAGTTCCCCTCGGGCACGCGCGGACCAATCAAAACCAAACCCTAAGAAGTCATGTGGTCAAGTTGACACCAAGACATCAAGGGGATATTGAGAAAAATGAGTACTTAATCGCGGATGTCTTGCTGAGATGATGTATAGATGGCCTCGGGGCTCTTGACTCTTTGGAGCACAAAGTAGACCAATTTTAGCCCAATTAAACAGTGGGGAAGCTCTCAAAGTATCTGTATCCGACTGTTGAGAAGACATTGAAAAGGTACAATGGAATTACTCCACACCAAAACTTTGGTCAAAAGGAATAAACAAGAAAACCGGACTGTCTTGTTTGCAAAGTCACTCGGTGTTTTTATTAGAGTATTGGCAAGTAAAATAACACAAGTAGGCTAATTAAATGACCTATAAATATTAATATATAATATAGCAAGCGTATACAGCAAAAACAACTTGAATGCGTTTTCATTTCGACTTTTTGTGGGGGCTAAATTCAAAAGCGACTATAAAGTTTAATTACGAGGCTCATTAAAAGGCAAGAATTCCTGAAAAGGAACATTTAGGCTATCAATTGCCATATTTGGCAGGTTAAACTTTTAAAATCATTTCTTTAAAAAGACACTTAAGGATATGGCAACTAAATAGGCTTCTAATATCATAAAAGCAATTGTTTATAAAAAGTTTTATTCTTGAAAAAGCATTTCTAATGTAGGCCTATATGGAAACTTTTCATGGTTGCTTTATTGAGAAAGGCTTTTGTTAAGGCAGAAATTGATTCGAAAGGGCTGTAAGTTACACAATACTTAGGCAATTTAAGGCATGTCACGGGCTTTTAAGGTTACAAAAGGCTCAGCTGAGAAGCGAGCAGAGTTTTCTTCTCTCTCATTTAGAGAGCCAGACGAGCTGCGTTTTGGAAGGCGCCAGAGACGGTGGGATCAAAAGAGAAGGTACCTCGAGGAGGAAAAGGCAACAGTTTAACTCCACTTAACCAATTGTCCTCAAAATATGTAGTCCTGAGCATAGCTGCAAGGCCAAACGGTGACGTCAAGAAAATGAACCAGTACTTTCCCAAACCGAGAGAGAGAGAGAGAGAGAGAGAGAGAGAGAGAGAGAGAGAGACAAAAAACTATTGGCAGAGTGAACAAACTCTCTTTAGTGTTCATAGTAAGTTGGAGACTCCTCTTTCCAAAACAACATAAGAACACGGACACCATGTGTAAACATACCAGTAGCCTATAACAAAAAATGTATTATTATTAAAGCATATTGCGTAATATAGTAATAATCCCCAGTAGGTAAATTCAGTTTGCTATTTTATTGTGTGTTTTTGGCGGCACCTTGCACCGCTTTGGCAGACGATCTCAGATGCTCTAATGCTCTCTAAAAGCCAAAGGTTCTTCCTCTTACGAGTGACATATCTGTCGTTGTGCGTATCAAATCAAACGCGCTGGTCTCCCTCAGAAAGTCCCCCTGCATTAAACTCCACCAATCTAAACGCTAAATAATTTAAATGATCACGGGAGATCCATTACTAGCACATTTTAATAGCTGTAATGACGATAGTTTATGTGAACCTGATTGAGTCGACTCTCTTTTGTAATTTAAAACTCGTTTGGAACGAACAGGTGAGGACAACTGAGATATTTGGACAAAACTGAAGCCTTAACTTAATCTAATTGGATAGGCTACAGGAGAGAAGCTGGCAAGAGATAGATAGATGCAGCAGTAACATGAACAGTGAATTTTAATTCTAGATTTA